>NW_020885168.1:0-8088 GCF_003945725.1 Corapipo altera
CGCCCAACGTGGGGCTCGAACCCACGACCCTGAGATTAAGAGTCTCATGCTCTACCGACTGAGCTAGCCGGGCTCTGCTGGGCTGGGGTATATTTGGGGTAAAACAACCCAAAAACTCCCAAAAAGGGACAAAAAATGAGATTTAATAATTTTTTTAGGGTGGGAAGCGCTTCGTCTCGGGGCGGGACGAACCGAGCTGCAAACAAACCGGGTGGTTTTGGAGCTGAAAATTCAAATTATTGTTGGGTTTAATACGGGAAAAGAGCGAATTTCCCTGGCCGGGAATCGAACCCGGGCCGCGGCGGTGAGAGCGCCGAATCCTGACCACTAGACCACCAGGGAACTCACATTTTTAACAAATTCACCGATCCCGGTGGTTTTTAACCCAAAATTAACCTTGGGGTTTTTTCCCCGGGATTAATAAATATTAAAAGTGGGAAAAATAGGTTGGGGAAAAATGGATTTTTTTCCTTTTTTTTTTTTCTCAAAAAATGGAGCAGAAAAGGTTTAATTAATTCTTTATTTCGGTGTAAAAAGTGGGGTTTTTTTGTCCCTTCCCTCTTTTATGGTGTGGAAATGGGAAAATCCTCCCAGTTCGCCAGGGTTTGGGATCATTTATTGCCTTTTTTTTTTCCTGGTTTTTAGGCTAAAAATGGGGGGAAAAGGGGAGGAAATGACCCCAAAAAAATCACTATTAAAAGGGTGGAAAAAGGGAGAAAATGACTCAAAAAAAGGTGGAAAAGGGGAGAAAAAAACCCTGAAAAAAATCACTATAAAAAGGGTGGAAAAGGGGGGAAAATGACCCCCAAAAAAATCACTATACAAAGGGCGGAAAAAGGGAGAAAATGACCCAAAAAAATCACTATAAAAAGGGTGGAAAAAAAGGAGAAAATTACCCAAAAAAATCACTATACAAAGGGTGGAAAAGGGGAGAAAATGCCCGCAAAAAAGGATGGAAAAGGGGAAAAAATGACCCAAAAAAATCTCTATAAAAAGGGGGGGAAAGGGGACAAAATGACCCCCAAAAAATCACTATTAAAAGGGTGGAAAAGGGGAGGAAATGAACCCAAAAAGGGTGGAAAAGGGGAGAAAATGACCCCAAAAAAATCACTATAAAAAGGGTGGAAAAGGACCCAAAATTTTGGGTGTTTCTGCCTGGTTTCGAACCAGGGACCTTTCGCGTGTGAGGCGAACGTGATAACCACTACACTACAGAAACCTCGAATTTTGGCTCCGGGGGGTCCAAATTTGGGGGAAATTCGCCCTAAAAAAATTTTTTTTAATTTAATTTAATTTAATTTAATTTATAAATTCTTTATCAATTTAATTTATTTAATTCTTTGATTGGTAAAATTAAATTAATAATAAAAATGTGACTTTTAAAATGAATTAAATGAAATTTAATTTAAAAATCAACGATTTATTTCCTGTGCTTAATTATTTAATTTTTTCAAAATTAAATTAAAAAATAAAATAATCAAAATTTCAAATTATTTAAATCAAACTAAAAATTAATGATTTATTTCGTGTGTTCAATTATTTAATTACTCAAAATGAATCAATCATAAAAAAATTAAATTGTAAAATGAATTAAATTCAATTCGCAATTCATTTATTTATTTAATATGTTTATTTCATTAATCAAAAATTATTTTAATAATAAAATAATTAAAATTTTACATTAAAAATCCTTCCCGAGGATTTTAAACCCCCCCTTTTTAAAACTTTTACTCCGAACTTAAAAAATATTAAAAAAATTATTAAAAAAAAATTTAAAAATTATTTTAAAAAATTTAAAAATAAATAAATAAAATAAAAATGTAAAAAGGAAGGGAAAAGCCCCAAAAACTTGGCTGTTTCTGCCCGGTTTCGAACCGGGGACCTTTCGCGTGTGAGGCGAACGTGATAACCACTACACTACAGAAACCTGGGAAATTTGGGATCTCAACCTGTTCTGAGACACCAAAAACCCCAAATCCCACCCCAAAAAATCCCCGTTCCCTTCTCCTTAATTAACAATACTATTAATAAATTGATTTTTATTATTATTAATTTTTTAATTTTTATTTTTCATTTATTAGTAATTATTAAATTTTTATTTACTGTCATATTTTATTAGTAATTATTTATTAATTCTAATAATAATATTAATCCTTTTTATTGTTAAGAATCCTGGTTTCATTTCTTGATTATTAATTATTATTTTACTATTTACTGCTCTACTCAATTTTATTAATAATTATTTATTAGTTTTATCAATAATATTAATTATTGTTATTAACTCTATTTTTATTTATTATTTATTATTTTACTATAAACCATTATATAATATTTCAATTACTAATCATTAATTAATTTTTAAATATTAATATTAATATTTATATTTATTAATTATCATTCATTATTTTACTATAAACTATACACTTTTATTTTAATTGATAATTATTCCTGAATTTTTTTAATAATAGTAATAGATTTAATATTTTCCTTTTAGAAAAATTTTTAATTCTAGAATTTAACATTAAGAATTTAATATTTGAATTTTAGAAAATATTTTTAATTCCAGAACTCAAAATTCAGAATTTAATATTTTTTAATTTCAGTAAAGATTTTATTTCCAGAATTTAAGGTTTAGAATTTAATATTTGCATTTTTGGGGGGGTCAATGACGCTCAAAACCCCCCGAAATCGGTAAAATTTGGGCAAATTGCGGCTCCCTGGTGGTCCAGTGGTCAGGATTCGGCGCTTTCACCGCCGCGGCCCGGGTTCGATTCCCGGTCAGGGAAGGGAAAAGTAAAAATATTTTACTAAAAAATTAAAAAAAAAAAAAATTAAAATATTAAATTCTAGAATTAAAACGTTTTTTAAAAAATTTTAAAAAAATTGGTTTTTTTCGAAGCCAAAAGCCTCGAAAAGGAGGAAAAAAAAATCAAAATATTCGGTGCTGTAAACCCGGATTTTTTATTGCAAAATTCAGCGAAAAATCGAGGCACAAAAATCGAGTGAAAATATTAAAATTGGGATATTTTGGGCTGTTCCTGCCCGGTTTCGAACCGGGACCTTTCGCGTGTGAGGGGAACGTGAGAACCGCTGCACCACAGAAACCCCCGCGGGCCCAAAATCATCATTTCACCCCCAGGGCAGTGGAAAATTAATTTTTTTTTTCTTTTATATAGGGAGGTTTTTCGTCGTCGACCCCAAAATCGCGTGGATTCTTTTTTCTTTTCTCAGGGTTTTTTATTTTTATTTTATTTTTATTTTATTTTTAATTTATTTTTTTTAAAATTTTATTTATTTTTATTTTTATTTCCATTTTAATTTTTATTTTATTTATATTTCTATTTTTATTTTATTTTTATATCTATTTTTATTTTTTGTCATGTTTTTATTTTTATTTTTATTTTTATTTTTATTTCTATTTTTATTTCTATTTCTACTTTTATTTCCTTTTTTATTTATTTTTATTTCTATTTTTATTTTTATTTCTATTTTTATTAATATTCATATTTTTTATTTTTATTCATATTTTTTCCTATTTTTATTTTAATTTTATTTTTTCATTTATTTTTAGTTTTAGTTTTATTTTATTTGTTTTTATTTTTTCGTATTTTTATTTTTATTCATAGTTTTATTTTTATTTTACTATTTTAATTTTAATTTTATTTTTTCATTTATTTTTA
This sequence comes from Corapipo altera, assembly GCF_003945725.1. Lineage (NCBI taxonomy): Eukaryota > Metazoa > Chordata > Aves > Passeriformes > Pipridae > Corapipo > Corapipo altera. Next base: position 3,681 of record NW_020885168.1, read on the forward strand.
TTTTATTTATTTTTATTTTTTTCGTATTTTTATTTTTATTCATATTTTTTATTTCTACTTTTTTCCTATTTTTATTTTAATTTTATTTTTTCTATGTTTATTTAATTTTTTATTTTTATTCATATTTTTTATTTCTACTTTTTTCCTATTTTTATTTTAATTTTATTTTTTCATTTATTTTTATTTTTTTTCTGTGTTTATTTAATTTTTTTATTTTTATTAATATTCATATTTTTTATTTCTACTTTTTTCCTATTTTCATTTAAATTTTATTTTTTCTCTGTTTATTTAATTTTTTAATTTTTATTCATATTTTTTATTCCTACTTTTTTTTGGTTTTATGTTAATTTTATTTTTTTTTATGTTTCTTTATTTTTTTATTTTTATTTTATTTATTTACTCAAAAAAAAATTAAAAAATCGCTTTTCCAGAGGGAGAATTGGAAAGGAAAGAATTGTAAAACACAGAACTCGGCCGAGCCCGGCGTTGGGTGAAATTCCCTTTTTCCCTCTCCATTTTACCCGAAAATTCCCTTTTATTGACACAAAGTAATATTAATTATATTTATTATATTTTAATGATATAAAATAAAATATATGAAATACACATTTTAAATATATTTGAAATCTTTTAGCATAGTATTATTTAATATTATTATTAAAAATTAATAATAATATTGAAGTATTATTACAGTTTAATAATAAAATAGATATAAAATATATAGAAAATTTAATCTATTATATAATAATACGATTTAATATTAATAACATAAAGTAATAATATCATTTAAATATTTTTACAGTTTAATAATAGAATAGATATAAAATATACAGAAAAAATATATAATACATATTTAATATATCATATAATATTATAATTTAATATTATTATTATTAATATTGTTTTAATTATATATATTATTATAATAGTAGATACAAAATACACATAACATACATTTAATATATTGCATATAGTAATATTATTTTTTAATATTATTAATATAAAATTATTTTATTATTATTACATTTTAATAATATACATACTAGATATATTTAATACATATTTAATACGATTTAATATTTATTATTATAAAAATATAAAATACTATTTAATATTTATTAATATAAAATAATACGATTTTTAATATTATTCTATTTTAATAATATAGTAGATACAAAATATATATATAATACACATTTAATACATATTTATTATACTGTATAATCACATATTTATATATTTAATATTATTAATATAAAGTAGTAATATAATATAAGATATACAGGGAAAATATATATTTAATACATATTTAATATATTACGTATTACTATTATTTAATATTATTGATATAAAGTAATAACATTAATTTAATAATGTTATTTTAATAATATAATATATAATAATATATAAATACACTTGTTTTCCCAGGTGTTTTTCCAGCCGTGTCCCTGTTTTTCCAGCTGTATCCCTGTTTTTCCAGCCGTGTCCCTGTTTTTCCAGCCGTGTCCCATTGTTCCCACCGAACAATGTCCCTTTTCCTCCCGGGTCGTTCCGCTCCGGGCTCATCCCGAGGTTTTTTTGGGAATAAAAAGGAGCCGCAGTTCCCGGGGGGTTCTCAGAGCACGAGTGGAACCAGAGCCTGGTAAGGGACAACTGATATTATTTTATATTTTATAAAGAAATATACAATTTTATGTATTTATAAAGATATTTTTAGAGTTATTTTTCTTACACCACCGTCTTTTTTTTTAATATTTTATAGGTATAAAAAAATATTTTATATCTTAATATGATTTTAGGCCTGAGCACTTTTACCTTGGCGTTTTATAAAATAGAAATAAAATATATATAGATAAAAATATACATTATAAAAATCTATATATAAAAATATAAATAAAAAAATATATAAATGTATATATAAATATATATTGTATTTTTATATTATTTTTATATATTTTATATATTTATATATTTATATATAATTTTATATAATTTTATATTTTATAAAATATCAATATTTATATTTTTATATAATTTTATACATTTTTATATATAATATGTATTTTACATATTTTATATATATTATATATAATATATACTACATATATAGTATGCAGTATGTATTAAATTATAAAAATATACCTTTTATATTATATATTTATATTTAAATTTAAAAATAAATTTAATTTATTAAATTTTATTTAATTTATTTATTACCTACATTTAATTTATTATTTAATTACCTATATTTAATTTATAATAAATAAAAAATAAACAATATAAATATTAATAAAAGTAATATTCTAATATATATTTTATGTATATAAAATATCCCTTATTATTATATTTTATATTTAATAATTTAATTCAATATCTTTCCACTTTCAGCTCCACGACTCGCGAAATATTCAGGAAAAAACCCTTAATTTTTCAGGTAATTCCAGATTTTAGCTAAAGCGACACCAAATTGGGATTTTCGGTGAAAAAAGGGGTAAAACATTGGAATTTTGGTGCTCCGGGAGCCCGGCTAGCTCAGTCGGTAGAGCATGAGACTCTTAATCTCAGGGTCGTGGGTTCGAGCCCCACGTTGGGCGACTGAAACATTTTGCCCTTTTTTTTCCCCAAAAATCTGCTCCTTTCTTCCCCCCCAAATCTGATTTTTTTCCCCTTTCTTCCCCCCAAAATCTGATTTTTTTTGCCCCTTTTTTCCCCAAAATCTGATCCTTTTTTCCCCCCAAATCTGATTTTTTTCCCTATTTCCCCCCCAAAAAAATCTGATTTTTTTTGCACTTTTTTCCCCAAATCTAATCCTTTTTTCCCCCCAAAATGTGATTTTTTCCCCCTTTTTTCCCCCAATCTGATCTTTTTTTGCACCTTTTTCCCCCAAAATCTGATCCTTTTTCCCCCTAAAATTGATCCTTTTTTCCCCCAAAATCTGATTTTTTTTCCTCTTTTTTCCCCCCAAATCTGATCCTTTTTTCCTCCAAAATGTGATTTTTTCCCCTTTTTTTCCCCCAAAATCTGATTTTATTTTTCCCCCCAAAATCTTATTTTCTTCTCTTTTTCCCTCAAATCTGATCCTTTTTCGCCATTTTTTCCCAAAAATCTGATCCTTTTTCGCCATTTTTCCCCAAAAATCTGATCCTTTTTTCCCCCAAAATCTGATTTTTTTTTTGCACCTTTTTCCCCCCAAATCTGATTTTTCCCCCTTTTTTCCCTCCCAAATCTGACCCTTTTTTCCCCAAAAAAATCTGATTTTTTTTCCCTTTCTCCCCTAAAAATCTGATCTTTTTCCCCCCATAATCTGATTTTTTTTTTGCCTTTTTTCTCCCCAGATCTGACCCTTTTTTCCCCTTTTTTTCTCCCCAAATCTGACCCTTTTTTTCTTTTTTTCCCCCCAAATCTGCCCCTTTCCCCAGGAAATCTGCCCCTGTCCCACCATGAAGCTGCTGCTGCTGGGCCTGACCCTGATCCTGGGCTGCGACCTCGGTGAGAGGAGGGGCAGAAGAATAAAATAATACTACTAATAAATTAGTATCATTATTGATAGCATTAATAATAATAATATTGTGTATTTTATATACTACATATAAAATAATAGTATTATTACATTTATTTTATTTATTTTATTTATTTAATTGCATTTTTAATTTATTAATTTATTTATTTAATTGTATTTATTTATTTATTTAATTTATTTAATTGCACTCATTAAATTTATAATAATAAAAATTAAATAGCACATATACTGACTGATAATTAATAAATAATAAAATTAAATTTATAATAATATTATTATTAGTTATTTAATTTTTAAATTACATTTAATTTATTGATTTAATTAATTGCACTCATTAAATTTATAATAATAAATAAATAAATTAAAAAATATATAATAAATTATAATTAAATATATACTAAAATTAAATTTATAATAATAATGTCATTATGTTTATTTAATTTATTAAAATACATAATTTAATTTATCGCTTTATTTAATTTAATTTTTTTAATTACATTAATTTAATTTACTTAATTAAATTAAATTTATTAATTTACTCAATTACATTTATTTGATTTATTTTATTTGTTAATTTAATTTTATTTCATTAATTTCTTAAATTTGCTAATTTATTTAATTCCATTTATTGAATTTATTTTATTTGTTAATTTAATTTTATTCCATTCATTTCTTTAATTTGCTAATTTATTTAATTCCATTTATTGAATTTATTTTATTTGTTAATTTAATTTTATTCCATTAATTTCTTTAATTTGCTGATGTATTTAATTCCATTTATTAAATTCGTGCCCCCCCGACCCAGGGCAGCCCCTGCGGTGCCCCCATGGTATCAGGGGGGTCTTTGTGCCCCCCCGGTGACCCCATTTTCCCCGGACCCAGGGCAGC
>NW_020885168.1:8098-9456 GCF_003945725.1 Corapipo altera
CCCCCATGGTATCAGGGGGGTTTTTGTGCCCCCCCGGTATCAGGGGGGTTTTTGTGCCCCCCCGGTGACCCCATTTTCCCCCCGGACCCAGGGCAGCCCCTGCGGTGCCGCGTGTGCCGGTACCGGCTGCCCCTGGTCGGCTGCGTGCGCGGGGCCAACGCCACGAGCTGCGAGCGCCGCGAGCGCTGCGCCCTCATCAGGACCTCCCTGGGTGAGACCCCAAAACCTGACCCCTTCCTGCCCTTTTACCCCAAAACCTGACCCCTTCCTGCCCTTTTACCCCAAAACCTGACCCTCTCCTGCCCTTTTACCCCAAAATCTGACCCTCTCCTGCCCTTTTACCCCAAAACCTGAGCCTCTCCTGCCCTTTTACCCCAAAACCTGACCCTCTCCTGCCCTTTTACCCCAAAACCTGAGCCTCTCCTGCCCTTTTACCCCAAAATCTGAGCCTCTCCTGCCCTTTTACCCCAAAACCTGACCCTCTCCTGCCCTTTTACCCCAAAATCTGACCCTCTCCTGCCCTTATCCCCCAAAATCTGACCCTCTCCTGCCCTTATCCCCCAAAATCTGAGCCTCTCCTGCCCTTATCCCCCAAAATCTGAGCCTTTCCTGCCCTTGTTCCCCAAAACCTGAGCCTCTCCTGCCCTTATCCCCCAAAACCTGAGCCTCTCCTGCCCTTGTTCCCCCAAGAAATCTGAGCCTTTCCTGCTTCCTGCCCTTATCCCCCAAAACCTGAGCCTCTCCTGCCCTTTTACCCCAAAAAAATCTGAGCCTTTCCTGCCCTTTTTCCACCCAAAAATCTGATTTTTTTCCCCCTTTTTTCCCCCCAAAATCTGATCCTTACTTGCCCTTTTTCCCCAAAAAAATCTGATCCTTACACCAGTGACACCAGTGACACCAGTGGGACCAGTGACACCAGTTACAGGGACCAGTGGGACCAGTGACAGGGACCAGTGGGATCTCTTACAGGGACCAGTGACACCAGTGACACCAGTGACAGGGACCAGTGAGGGACCAGTGACACCAGTGGGATCAGTGACACCAGTGGGATCTGTTACAGGACCAGTGACACCAGTGACACCAGTGACACCAGTGGGACCCTCCTCTCCTCTCTTAGGGGATGGAGTCTCTTCCCCACCCCAAATAAACCCTTTTCAGCCCCAAAAACCCCTTCATGTGGCGTTGGGGTCGTCGCCGTCCCCCAACCACCCCTCCCAACCCAACACCACCACTGATTTTTGGGGGGGAACATTCCAGAATCCGGTTTTTCCCGACTCCAAGCTCCAATTTTGGGTTGATTTGGTGCCTTTCCCCCTTTCCCCAGGGAGGGTGACCCTTTACTACCAGCAGGGCTGCAC
>NW_020885168.1:9466-10473 GCF_003945725.1 Corapipo altera
CCCCTTTCCCCAGGGAGGGTGACCCTTTACTACCAGCAGGGCTGCACCTCCGCCCTCAACTGCGGCCGGGAGCGCGCGGCCGACGCCGAATCCCGCCTGACCTCCCGCTATTCCTGCTGCGAGACCGACCTGTGCAACGAGGAGTGGGAGGAGGATCCCACAGATTGACCCCTGACCAACCCCGGCCATTCCAGTGCATCCTGATTAAATCCCTGTGCAACGAGGAATGGGATAAAGATCCCATAAATTGACCCCCACCCCGCCCCGGCCATTCCAGCCCTTCCCAATTAAATCCCTGTGACACCAGGAGTGGGAGGAGGATCCCACAGATTGATCCCTGACCAACCCCGGCCATTCCAGTGCTTCCTGATTAAATCCCTGTGCAACGAGGAGTGGGATGAGGATCCCAAAGATTGATCCCTGACCAACCCTGGCTATTCCAGTGCTTCCCAATTAAATCCCTGTGCAACGAGGAGTGGGATGAGGATCCCACAAATTGATCCATAGCCCCGGCCATTCCAGCCCTTCCCAACTAAATCCCTGTGAAATGAGGAGTGGGATGAAGATCCCACAGATCCTGACCTGCCCCGGTCATTCCAGCCCTTCCCAATTAAACCCCTGTGACACCAGGAGTGGGATGAAGATCCCATAAATTGATCCCTGACCTGCCCCGGCCATTCCAGCCCTTCCTGATTAAATCCCGGCCGCTCCTCACCCTCGTTTAGGACGGGGATGGGATTTAGGATGGGGGGGTGGGATTTAGGACGGGGATGGGATTTAGGATGGGGGGATGGGATTTAGGACGGGGTGGGACCTTCCCCGCGCTCCCTGATTTATTCCCGGCTCCAAAATAAACCCGGCTCAGCTCTGGCAGCCGCCTCGGGCTCGTGTCCATGTTTTCCAAACGCTCTCCGGGCTCGGCATTCCCTGGAGATCCCCACATCTTTTTTCCCCTCAAATCTGATCCTTTTTTGCCCTTTATTTCCCCTCAAATCTGATCCTTTTTT
>NW_020885168.1:10483-11271 GCF_003945725.1 Corapipo altera
CTGATCCTTTTTTGCCCTTTATTTCCCCTCAAATCTGATCCTTTTTTCCTCCCCAAATCTGATCCTTTTCTGCCCTTTTTTCCCTCCCAAATCTGATCCTTTTTTGCCCCTTTTCCCCCCCCAAATCTGATCCTTTTCTGCCCTTTTTCCTCCCCAAATCTGATCTTTTTCTGCCTCTTTTTTTCCTCCCAAATCTGATCCTTTTTCCCCCCCAAATCTGATCCTTTTTTGCCCTTTTTTCCCCCCCAAATCTGATCCCCGGGGAGGGGAAGGAACAGGTGGAGGGAGGTGCTGGAAACTCGATCCCGGCGCCGGGCAGGGAAAAAAAAAGGGATTTTGGCAGCGAGGAGAGGGAGCAGATCCAGGGGGAGGAGGAGGAGGAGGAGGGGAAGGGCAGGAGAAGGAGGAAGGCAGGAGGAGGAGGAGGAGGAGGAGAAGAGGAGAAGAGGAGGAGGAGGAGGAGGGGAAGTTTTGGAGTAGAAGGAGGAGGAGGAGGAGGAGGAGGAATAGGGAGGAGGAAGGGAAGGGCAGGAGGAGGAGGAGAAGGAGGAGGAGGAGGAGGAGGAGGAGGAGGGGAGGAAGGGCTGGAAAGGATCCGGGCGGGGAGGGGAAGGGCAGGAGGAGGAGGAGGAGGAGGAGGAATAGGGAGGAGGAGGGGAAGGGCAGGAGAAGGGGAAGGGCAGGAGGAGGAGGAGGAGGAGGAGGAGGAGGGGAGGAAGGGCTGGAAAGGATCCGGGAGGAGGAGGGGAAGGGCAGGAGGAGGAGGAGGAGGAGGAGGGGAAGGAGGA
>NW_020885168.1:11281-20445 GCF_003945725.1 Corapipo altera
AGGAGGAGGAGGAGGAGGAGGGGAAGGAGGAGGGGAGGAAGGGCTGGGAAGGATCCGGGCGGGTCGGGGGTTCCCCGGGGCCGCGATGTCCGAGGCCGCTCGGGCCGCGCTCCTGTCCTGGGCCCCCCATTCCCGCCGGGAATCCCGAGCCCGCTCCCTCCGCTCCCGCTCAGATTCCCTCCTCTCCCAAAACCCGGGGAGGTTCGGCCGCTTTGGAAGGAACCCCCTCTCCTACCCTTCCTCCTCCTCCTCCTCCTTCGCTCCCAGGTACGTGGGGGGCACCCGGGGGGGGAAATGAGGGGGGAAAAAAAGTGGGATGAACTTTTTTCCCTGGAGAAATGAGGGGAAAAAACTTCTGGGATAAACCTTTTTCCCTGGGGAAATGAGGGGGAAAAAACCCCCACATATTTTATATTATAAATATATATTATATATTATAAATATAATATATATTCATATATAATATCTAAATATCTGAAAAAATATATAAAAATTATATATGAATATATAAAAATATATTTATATTTTTATATGTTTATATATAAATGTAAAAATATATACAATATATATATGAATATATATAAATATATTCACATATATATGAATCACATATATATGAATACATATAAATATATATTCATATATAATTTTATATATATATATATAAATATATATAAAATTATATATCAAAATATACGTAATATAAATATATAAATATATGTAAAAATATGTGCAAATATATGCATAAATACATATAAACCTTATATATAAATAAGGAATTCCCCTTCCAGAAGGGAATATATAAATATATATAAATATATATAAATATATAATTATATGTAAAATATATAAATATATGTAAATATATAAAAATTATTAATATAATATATATAAATATATGTAAATATATGTAATATAGATATAAAAACATATATAAATGTAAAAATATAAATACACGTAAACCCACATAGGAATACAGGTATAACCACACAGAAACCCCCGAGGAGGGGCAGAGAAATCCGGAGGGAGGGATCTGGCTTTTCCCAGCAGGATTTCTGGGATCCCACTCCGAGGCCTCGTCAGGAGGAGAATAAATCATCCCCAGGAGGATCCTGGAAATGTGACCCCAGGCACTGGCACTCGCCCCATCCCTGTGTTCCAGGATTCCGGGATTCTCATGGAGACCCCCCCGGCACAGGGAACCCCCAGCCCAGAAAAGGATCAGTGGAGACACATTTTAATTATAATTACTGCTAATATGGTTCATTTTGCTTTTTTAATATATTAGAATAGTGATGGCATTATAATATATTATAATTATGATATTATAATATGATATTTATATAATATAATATAACAATATAATATAATATAATATAACATAATATAATATAATATAAAATGTAATATATAATTTATTTTATAATATATTATTATATATTATGATAATTATATATTTATCTTTTCTATTCTATTCTGATCGATTATAATCTATTATGCTAATTATATAATATATTATCTATAATTCTATACAATTCTATATAATTCTATATCATTCTATATTATACTATATATATTATCTGATACATATAAATATATACTATATATAATATTATAATCGATTATAATCTATTGTGATAATTATCTAATATATTATATATTATAATTATAATTATATATAATTAATATAATCTATATATATTATATTAGATAATATATTATTACATATAGTTATATATATAATACATAATATATATAATCTGTTATAATACATTATGATAATCTCATTCTCTCACTCATAATTTTGTAATATATTACATTATATATAATTTTATATTATATATATTATCTAATATATTATAATATATTATAATATATTATTACAGATATATATAGGTATATATAATATATTCTAATACATTATAATATTTTTATAATACATTACCTTATACATAATTATGTATAATTATATAATATATTCTATTATATATTATATAACCTATTATATAACACAGCATGTTCTATTATAATAATTACACCTTTATAACCATAATAAAAGGATCATTATCACATCATTTAATCATCATTAATCATCATTATCACCCCAGTCACTGCCCCACCCCCAAAACCTCCCGAGCTGCCCCTGGAAACCCCAAACCCTTTTATTTTTAGCTGCAGGTCCCAAATCCCGAGCTGGATCTTCCCTCCCCCCCCGAGGGTGTTCCCTTTCTCCCGCTGCTTTTTTTGGGACCCCGCTGAGCCTCTGGAGCTCAACCAGAGTCACCTGAGAGCTTTGGGGTCATCTCAGAGCTTTGGGGTCATCTGAGAGCTTTTGGGGTCACCTGAGAGCTTTGGGGTCATCTGAGAGCTTTGGGGTCACCCGAGAGCTTTGGGGTCATCTCAGAGCTTTTGGGGTCACCTGAGAGCTTTTGGGGTCACCTGAGAGCTTTGGGGTCACCTGAGAGCTTTGGGGTCACCTCAGAGCTTTGGGGTCACCTGAGAGCTTTGGGGTCACCTGAGAGCTTTTGGGGTCATCCGAGAGCTTTGGGGTCACCTCAGAGCTTTGGGGTCATCTGAGAGCTTTTGGGGTCACCTGAGAGTTCTGGGGTCACCTGAGAGCTTTTGGGGTCACCTGAGAGTTCTGGGGTCACCTGAGAGCTTTAGGGTCATCTCAGAGCTTTTGGGGTCACCTGAGAGCTTTTGGGGTCACCTGAGAGCTTTGGGGTCATCTCAGAGCTTTTGGGGTCACCTGAGAGCTTTTGGGGTCACCTGAGCTCCCACCTGGATCTTTGGGGTCGTGGGTCAGGGCTCGGATGGTTTTTCCCTGGATCAGATCCCGGAGCAGCTGCTCCACACCCGGCTCAGATCCTGTAACATATAATATGGAATTTATATAATATATACTGATTTATGTCATATATAATAGTATATTAAAAAGAAAAATATAATTTAGCGTTTAATAATAATGTAATAAAAATATAATATTATAATAAATTTAATAATATCATAATTTAATATGTAACACATATATATAATTTATATACTATATAAATTATATAGTATATATAATATATATACTATATATATACACACTATATACTATATATATAGTATATAAATAAACTATTATATAATTATATATAAATTTATAGATATTAAAAATATATAATTTATTATATAATTATATATAAACTATTATATATTATATAATTTATTATATAATTATATATAAGATATAAAATATTATATATAACGTTATATGATTATATAATAATTATATAATAATTTATAAAAATGTAGTTTAATATTTAACAATAATATAAAAATAGAATACAATACAATAATATTATAAAACCCTGTCGGTGGTTAAAGAAACCCCAAAACCCCGTCAATGGTTAAAGAAATCGGACACTGCCCGAGTGACCCCTCGGTCCCGGGGGAGGGAAACACCCGCGCCAGGAACCGGGGCCAAAAACCCTCCCAGGCAAAAACCCTCCCGGGAACCGGGGCCAAAAACCCTCCCGGGCAAAAACCCTCCGGGGCCAAAAACCCTCCCGGGCAAAAACCCTCCCGGGACGGTGCCAAAAACCCTCCCATCCCTCAGGGAACCGATCCCTGATCGCCGGGAATTGATTTCTGATCGCCGGGAATCGGTCCCCGATCGCCAGGAATCAATTCCTGATCGCCGGGAATCGGTCCCTGATCGCCGGGAATCGATCCTTGATCACCGGGAATCGGTCCCCGATCGGTCCCCGATCGCCGGGAATCGGTGCCAAAACCCCTCCCGGTGCCAAAACCCCTCCCATCCCACCGGGAACCGGTGCCAAAAACCCTCCCGGTGCCAAAAACCCTCCGGGTGCCAAAAACCCTCCCATCCCACGGGGAACGAGTGCCAGAAACCCTCCCATCCCTGCGGGAATCGGTGCCAAATCCCCTCCCATCCCTGCGGGAAGCGATCCCTGAGCTCGGTCCCTGCCCCGCAGGAGGAGAGGGGAGACCATGGCCGGCGTTTTCCTGCCGGGCAACCTGCAGGACGAGGCGACCTGCTCCGTGTGCCTCGAGTTCTTCCGCGACCCGGTTTCCATCGAGTGCGGCCACAACTTCTGCCGCTCCTGCATCGCCAAGAGCTGGCGGGACCTGGAGGGGGATTTCCCGTGCCCGCAGTGCCGGGAGGTTTTCCAGCTCCGCAGCTTCCGACCCAACCGGCAGCTCGCCAACATGGCCGAGATCATCGCCCAGTTCGCCCAGAGGGGTGGCGGCGGTGCCGGTGGCCACCAGGGCGGCGGCGAGGTGGCCACGGGGCAGTGCCCGCGGCACCGGGAAGCCCTCAAGCTCTTCTGCCGCGACGACGGGCGCCCCATCTGCGTGGTGTGCGACCGCTCCCGCGAGCACCGGCCCCACGCCGTGGTGCCCGTGGACGAGGCGGCCGAGGAGTACAAGGTTGTCCGTCCGTCCGTCCGTCCTGTCCCCCGGACCCCGCTCCCCCTTCTCCGTCCGTCTGTCCTGCCCCCCCCCCCCCCCCCCCCCCCCCGATCCCGCTCCCCCCCTCCTCGCTCCCAAGGGGCTGGTGGCGCTTCCCGGGCTTCCAAAGAACCTGGAGGACTGTCCCCTGTCCGTCTGTCCCCTGTCCGTCTGTCCCCTGTCCGTCTGTCAGTCTGTCCTGTCCCCCCCTCGTGGTCCTGGCGCTTCCCAGCATTCCGCGAAACCCGGAGGACTTTCCGCTCTCCGACACCCCCTCCCCAGGGGCTGGTGGCTCTTCCCAGCATCCCAGAAATCCTGGAGGACTGTCCGCTGTCCGTCTGTCCGTCCTGGCCCCCCAGACCCTGCCCCCCCCCCCCGTCTCTCTCTCCCCCCCCCCCCAGAGGACCGTCCCCTGTCCGTCCGTCTGTCCTGCCCCCAGACCCCGCTCCCCCTCGTGGCACCATCCCAAGGGGCTGGTGGCTCTTCCCAGCATTCCAGAAATCCTGGAGAACCGTCCCCTGTCCGTCCGTCTGTCCTGCCCCCCCGGACCCTGCTCCCCCCGCGTGTCCTCTCTCCCGAGGGGCTGGTGATACTTCCCAGCCTTCCAGAAATCCTGGAGAACTCTCCGACCCCCTCCCTCCTTCTCCTGCCCCCCGGGAGGCTCCAGGACCCCCCTCTCCTCCTGCTGACCCCTCCCGGAGCTCCCAGGAACAGCTGATGGAGCAAAAACCCTCCCGGCGACTATTCCGGGCCCCGGGCGACCTTCCAGGGAGGAGCGGAGGAGGCGATTGAAACCTCGCTCCGTGCGCCAAGAGCCGGGCACGTCCCCTCTGCCCGGTGCCCCCCCGGGTCCTTCCCTGGCATCCTCTGCCCCCTTCCCCGTTTTTTTGGGGGGGGTTATGGGGGTCCCTGGGGCTTCCCTTCCCATCCCGCCCCTCTTTCCCAAGAGCAAAAGGGAAGGAAGGAAGGAAAACCACCGGTAACGTTTCCTTCCTTCCCTCCCCCCTCCTTCCTTCCTTCCTTTCCTCCTTCCTTCCCTCCTTCCTTCCTTTCTTCCTCCCTTTCTTTCTCTCTCCCTCCTTCCCTCCCTCCTTCCCTCCCTCCTTCCTTCCTTCCCTCCTTCCCTCCCTCCTTCCTTCTTTCCTCCCTCCTCTGTTTCCCCCCAGGAGAAGATCCAGGGCCGCTTGGATCTCCTGCGGAAGGAGCGCCAGGAGCTGCTGGAGTTCAAAGTGAACGACGACAAGAGGACCCAGGAGCTGCTGGTGGGTCCTCCCGGGGCTCTGGGGGATCCCTCCCCTTCCTCCCCTCCCTCCCCTCCCCTCCCCTTCCCTCTCTCCCATCCCCTCCCACTCCCTGCTCCACTTCCCGAGCGGGAAAATGGGATTTGGGATTTTCCCTCCTCCCTTCTCCTCCCTCATCTTCCTCTTCCTCAGCCCCCTCATTCCCGGGGCTTTTTTCCCCCTCCCCTCCCTCCCAGGAAAAGCTCCCCTCCTGGACCATCACCCCCTTGGCATTCCCAAAGGTGTTTGGGAGCAAAAATCCAGCCCTGATCCTCAGCTCTGCCAAAAAAAGGGGATTTTAGGGGGGAAATTGGGGTGGAGAGGGGCAGGGTGGGGGACTGGGAGCACCAGTCCGTGAGGAGACACAGGGCGTGGCATTCCCGATAAAACCTGGGGAAGGGGTGGGAATGGGAGAGATCTCCTGATCCTCAGCTCCGCCAAAAAAAGGGGATTTTATTAGGGGGGGAATCAGGAGGTCTCTCCTCTCCCATTCCCACCCCTTCCCAAGGTTTTATCTGGGAATGTCACACTCTGTGTCTCCTCACTGGTGCTCCCAGTCCCCCCCTGGCCCCTCTCCACCCAAATCCCCCCTAAAATCCCCTTTTTTGGCCTTGTTCTGTGTCCCTCACCCCAATTTCCCCCCTAAAATCCCCTTTTTCTGGCAGAGCTGAGGATCAGGAGATCTCTCCTCTCCCATTCCCACCCCTTCCCAAGGTTTTACCCGGGAATATCCCACTCTGTGTCTCCTCACCGGTGCTCCCAGTCCCCCACCCCAATTTTCCCCCCTAAAAATGCCCTTTTTTCCCCCATTTTCACCCCAGAAAACCATCGAGGGCGAGCGGCAGAAGCTGCTGTCGGAGTTCGAGCGGCTGCGGCAGTTCCTGCGCGAGCAGGAGCAGCTCCTGCTGGGGCAGCTGGAGAAGATGGAGAAGAACATCTCCCGGAGGCAGAACGGGAACATCTCCGACCTCTCCCGGGAGATCACCCTCCTCAACAAGCTCATCTCCGAGCTGGAGGAGAAGGTCCAGCAGCCCACGCTCGAGTTCCTCAAGGTGGGACCTCATTTCTCCTCGTTTTTGGTCTCTTTGTGGATCCCCCAGAGGCGTTTTGGGGGTAAAACCCCTTTTTTTTCCCCCATTTTTAGCGAGTAAATGGTGCCTGAGAGCCCTTCAGCGACACCCAAACCCTCGCAAACGGAATTTTTCTCTTCAGTTTTAAAGTTCTCCGATGAATTTTTCCCCCCTCCCAGCAGAGATTTGCTCTTCACTTTTAAAGGGCTTTTTAAGGGATCTTTTCCCCTCCATGAACTTCTCTGACCCCTTTCCAGGACTTCCCCCCCCCCTTGAGCTCCTTTTTTTGGGGGTGTTCAGGATTAAACCCCTCCTTTCCGAGGGAAAAGAAAGTTGGGAAAAAGAACATCCCCAAAATCCACTGCCCCCCCCCCCCATCCCCACCCACAGCAGGAGGGTGGTGGGTGACCCTTTAATTAATTGACCTTTTAATTGACCTTTTAATTGGTCTTTTAATTGGCCTTTTAATTGACCTTTTAATTGATCTTTTTATTGGTCTTTTAATCAACTTTTAATCGGCCATATTTTTAATTAACCAGGCAAATTGGCCCTGTCCTCACCCTCCCACAGCAGGAGGGTGGTGAGTGACCTTTTAATTGGCCTTTTATTTAATTTATTTTTAATTACCCGGGCAGGACCTGCAGGGGGTTAAATTCCCGGCCGGGGCGCTCCGGGAACAGTCAATATTTGAATATTTACGGATGTCCCCGGGGAACTTTGCCCAAAAAGGGGGGTGGGAATTCCTCCCATCTCACACAAACCCCACCCCGATTGTTCCTGTTGAAAAAACAACTCTCGGGTTTGTTCCAGAGGGATTCCAAAGGCACCGGGAATGGGGGGAAAAATGGGGTTTTTGGGGAAGGGAACTCAGGGATTTCAGGGATTTCACTCCCCCCCCCTTCTCTTTTCCCTCTCCAGGACGTGATGGGCGTCATCAGCAGGTGAGAAATCCCGATTTTCCAGCCTTTTTCCAGGCGTTTTCCACACCCCCACCCTCGTTTAAAGGTCAGAGGGAGGCACCAGAACCAGTGGAATCCGCCTCCCACTCGCTGGGTCTGTCCCAAATCCTTGGAATTCTCGTCACCTTTTCCCCCCCGGGAGGTTTCTCCGAGGGTCGAGTGAGACCAGAAACCCCCCAAATGTCTCATTCTTGGGGGAATTCCAAGGATTTTCTCCCACACACCCCCTTCCCAACCACAATCAGCCCCCAAATCCCAGAGTTCTCAGCCTGGGGAGGGTTTAAATCCCGGCGGGATCCTCCTGGATGGGAACTCCGTGAATAAAACTGGGAAGGGGGGGGGAATTCCAAGGATTTTCTCCTCGTTTTTGGGGGGATTCAGGAGCGACGAGGTGAAGTGCCAGAAGCCCGTCCCGGTGAGCACCGACACCAAGATCCACGTCTGCAACTTCTCCCTCAAGACCGTGGTCCTGGAGAAGGTCCTGAAGAAATTCCGAGGTGGGGAAAATTTTAAATTTGAATTTGAATTTAATTTAAAATTGTCCCCCCTCGGCCTTTTCCCGGCACCGGGAAAGGAAGGAATGGCCAAAAAAACCCCCAAAATAACCCCAAACCGGGGGGATTTTCTTAAATCCGAACCCGCTCGGAGGTTTTTGGGGCGAGGAAATCTTTGATTTTTCCCGATTTCGGAGAGTTTCGGGGTTTCAGAGGGGGAGGGAAACCCCAAGGTGGTGCTGAAGCACCTGGAAAAAAAAAAAAGCACCAAAAAGAGGAGGGGGGGAAAAAAAAAAATCCCTAAATGCAAATTCGCGATAAATACGAAAAAATCCCGTGTTTCCATCCAGGGATTATTGGTATTATTTCCATGGGTGTTTTCTCCGTGTCCAGAGGGGGGTTTTTAATGGAAATTAAATATATTTGGGGGGAGGATTTCCCCTGTCTCGTCCCCACTTCACCCTCAGCTCGAGGTGACACTTTGTCGATGGGGTTTGGGATTTTTTGGGGGGTCACCACTCACCTCCCTGTCCCTCCTTTTTCCCAGAAAACCTGCAGGACGAGCTGGGAAGAGGCGAGAAAGGTAAAAAAATGGGGCGTTTCCCACATTTTCAGCACCCCTGGGAGGGGGTTAATGAGGTTTGGGGGTGATTAGTGAGGTTTGGTTGTAAATATTGAGGTTTGGGTGTGAATATTGAGGTTTGGGGTTGATGACTGAGGTTCGAGTGTGAATATTGAGGTTGGGATATGGTTAATGAGGTTTGGGGGTGAATACTGAGGTTTGGGGTCGATCACTGAGTTTTTGGGTGGATTATTGAGGTTGGGAACAGGGTTATTGAGGTTTGGGGTTGAATATTGAGGTTGGGAACAGGGTTATTGAGGTTTGGGGTTGAATATTGA
>NW_020885168.1:20455-28736 GCF_003945725.1 Corapipo altera
ACAGAGGACCTGACCCTGGACCCCGACTCCGCCAACCACCTGCTGATCCTCTCGGCCGACCTCAAGAGCGTCCGCATGGGCTGCCGGAAGCAGGAGCTGCCCGACAACCCCAAGCGCTTCGACACCAACTCGCGCGTCCTCGCCTCGCGCGGCTTCCGCTCGGGGCGGCACTACTGGGAGGTGGAGGTGGGGCCCTCGGACGGCTGGGCCTTCGGGGTGGCCCTGGAGTCGGTCAGGAGGAAGGGCCTGACCCAGTTCTCCCCCGAGGAAGGGATCTGGGCCGTGCAGCAGAACGGGGGACGCTACTGGGCCGTGACGTCTCCGCAGCGGACGCCGCTGAGCCCGGGCAGGAAGCTGGGCAGGGTCCGGGTCTACCTGGACTACGAGGGCGAGGAGGTGTCGTTCTACGACGCCGAGAGCATGGAGCACATCTTCACCTTCAACGTGGCCTTCAGGGAGAAGGTGTTCCCGCTCTTCTCCGTCTGCTCCACCGTCACCTACATCAAGCTGTGCCCCTGAGGGGGCTCGACCGGGGCTCCTGGTGCTCGTCCGGGTGCCAGGGATGAGCTGGGGGGGGATGGAGTGGAGACTGGCTTTGGTGGGACACGGGGGAAAACGTCATGGGGAGAGGGTCTGTGGGGCAGCTGAGAGAAGGGAGCGGCCGTGGAGACCCCCAGGAACCCCCAGGAATTGTGGCCACCCCCCAGGAACCCCCAGAAACTGGGGTGAATCCCCAGAATTCCCTCAGGTGAGAACATCACAGGAAGGGTCTCCAGGGCAGCCGAGAGAAGGGAACGGCCGTGGAGACCCCCCAGGAACCCCCAGGAATTGTGGCCACCACCCCAAAGGTGGCCCCAAAGGTTGTGGTCACTGCCCCAAAGGTTGTGGCCACCACCCCAAAGGGGATGCTCAGGGGGAAAACATCACAGGGAGAGGGTCTGTGGGGCAGCTGAGAGAAGGGAATGGTCGTGGAGACCCCCCAGGAACCTCCAGGAATTGTGGCCACCACCCCAAAGGTGGCCCCAAAGGTTGTGGCCACCACCCCAAATAGGGTGCTCAGGGGGAAAACATCACAGGGAGAGGGTCTGCGGGGCAGCTGAGGGCAGGGAACGGCCATGGAGACCCCCAGGAATTGTGGCCACCATCCCAAAGGTGGCCCCAAGGGTGGTGGTCACTGTCTCAAATGTTGTGGTCACTGCCCCAAAGGTGGTGGTCACTGCCCCAAAGGTGGGTTTTGGTTGCCCCCTCCACCCTCTGCTCCCGTTCCTCTCCTCTGCAGGACTCTGGAAAAGGCCAAAAGGTGCTTTTTTGGGGGGGTTTTAATGGTGTTTCTCAGGTGTGTTTGTCCTACAAGACCCACCTGGGTCACTTTGGTGCTCCCCTGTTGCCCCTCCATTCCCAAAACACCCTTTTTCCCCCAAAAATGTAGATTTTGGTGCTGAATCTCACGTTGCCTCAGGTTCTCTCACCTCCCATCTCTCAGAAAAAAAACCCTTTTACCCTCATTTCTGGTTTCTTTTTCCCTGGACTTTTCCAAGGAGCCTACTCCGAACTCATGTTTTTGCCAAAACTCTTGGTTTTGCCAAAAAAAAAGCAGCTTTAAAAAATTATTTACAGGATAATCGGTGTGTTATCGCCTGAAGTGCTGAAAAATGGGATTTTTGGGGTTGATTTCTGGGTATTTTTGCCCCCTAAAACACGAGAATCCTTTTAGGAAACAGACTTGGGGGCGAGAGGGGAAGGTTTCTTTGATCCAAAGCGTTTCCTGGGGGGTTTAAAATGGGAAAAAGCGGAAATATCCCGGTTTTGGGGGGTTGTTTCCCGCCCTGAGAATCAGATTTTTATCTTTATTTAATGTTTGGTGTCAAATCCTCGTTATTTAAGGTTGCAGCAACTCTTGAACGGGGCGAGTGAAACGCCTGAATTTGGCGTTGCTGAAGTGCAGAAATGACAGAAATAAATAAATAAAAAAATCCCTGGAATAAGTAAAATATTCCCAGGACACGGTGTTTCCCAGCCCTGACTTGGTGTTTGTCTCTTGTTTTATTTGATTTGATTTGATTTGATTTGGTTTGATTTGATTTGGAACCTCCAGGATCGTTCCCAGCCCTCGAGTGGGACAGAAAACACAGAGGTTTGATTATTCCTGACCAGTGAAAAGCTGGAAAAAATCGTGGTTTGAAGGATTTTTCCTGCCGGGAATTTCAATCTAAACCAAATTCAGCCACTTTTGGGGCGAATCCCCCCGGTTTTGGGGCGAATTCAGACGGTTTGGGGGTGGTTTTGAGGCAAATTCCTCTGACTTGGGGGCAAATTCTGCTGGTTTTGGGGCAAACCCCTCCTGTTTAGGGGCAGTTCCTTCCTCTTTTGAGGCGAATTCAGCCAGTTTTGGGGTGATTCCAACCGGTTTTGGGGCAATTCCCGCCGGTTTTAGCTCAAATTTAGCAGGTTTGGGGGCGATTCTTTCCTGTTTTGGGGCAAATTCAAGCTGTTTTAGGGCTATTTCAACCTGTTCGGGGGCAAATCCCACCAGTTTTGGGGGCGAATCCCACCGGTTTTGGGGCAAATCCCATCGGTTTTGGGGTGAATTCCACCAGTTTTGGGGGCGAATTCAGCCTGGTTTAGGGCTATTCCAACTGGTTTTGGGGCCAATCCCACCAGTTTTGGGGGCGAATCCCACCGGTTTTGGGGCAAATCCCATTGGTTTTGGGGCGAATCCCACTGGTTTTGGGGCGAATTCAGCCTGTTTTAGGGTTATTCCAACCAGTTTTGGGGCGAATCCCACTGGTTTTGGGAGCGAATTCAGACGGTTTTAGGGCTATTCCAACCGGTTTTGGGGGCAAATCCCTCCGGTTTGGGGAGAGACTCCTGCCGGTTTCTGAGGCGAATTCCCGCCGTTTTTCTGAGGCGAATTCCCGTCGTTTTTCTGAGGCGAATTCCCGTCGTTTTTCTGAGGCGAATTCTCTCCTCTTTCTGAGGCGAATTCCCGCCGTTTTCCTGAGGCGAATTCCCGCCGTTTCGGGGCTTCCCCCGTGGGGTCCCCGGCGCAGCGCCCGTCCCGCGCCGGCCCCATAGCTCAGGGGGTAGAGCACTGGTCTTGTAAACCAGGGGTCGCGAGTTCGAATCTCGCTGGGGCCTCCTCCCGAGAGTTTTTATTTATTTTGCTGTTTTTATCCCCAAAAATAAAGTTCCAGCGGTTCCGGCCGCGCCGGGATCGGGAAGGGACAGGGAGGGATTCCCGATGGAGCGGGGTGGACCCGTTGGAGGACTGAGGGAAGTCCTGGATTATCCATATTCCGGCGGCTCGTTGGTCTAGGGGTATGATTCTCGCTTTGGGTGCGAGAGGTCCCGGGTTCAAATCCCGGACGAGCCCTTCTCTTTTTCCCCGTTGCTTTTCTCCTTTACTTTCCTTTTATTCGCCTTTTTTTTTCTGTTTTCTCCTTCAGTTTTATTTTTTGTAATTTTTTTTATTTATTTATTTTTGGTGGGTTTTTTTCTTGTTTCTTTTCTCCTTTAGTTTCCTTTTATTTGCCTTTTTCCCCCCCTGTTTCCTCCATCAGTTTTATTTTTTTCTTATTTTTGTGGAGTTTTTCTGTTGCTTTTCTTCTTTAGTTTCGGGGGGGGGTATGATTTTTTTTTTAACTTGTTTTTCTCCTTTACTTTTATTTTTTGTGCTGTTTCTCCTTTACTTTCCTTTTATTTTCCTTTTTTTTTTCTCCTTTACTTTTATTTTTTTTTAGTTTTATTTTTCTGTGGTTTAATTGCTGTTGTTTTTCTTCTTTAATTTTGTGATTTTTTTTTGCATTATTTTTAACTTAGTTCTCCCCTTTACTTTTATTTTTTTTATACTGTTTCTTTTTCTATTTTCTCCCTTAGTTTTATTATTTTTTTGACTGTTTTATTTCGGTTTCTTTCGTGTGGTTTTTTTTGTTTTGGTTTTGCCAGTTTATTTGTGGGCGTTTGAGGGTTTTTTGTTGGTTTTGGAGAGGAAAAAAAGCAGGAAAAAACCCCGCTGGCAGCGGTGGGATTCGAACCCACGCCCCCGAAGAGACTGGAGCCTTAATCCAGCGCCTTAGACCGCTCGGCCACGCTACCCTGGCGGTGGGGCTGCCCGAGCCTTCCTCTGCTGGGCGGCTGCCTCCTCATCCTCATCCTCATCTTCATCTTCATCCTCATCCTGTTCCTCATCCTCATCTTCATCCTGTTCCTCATCCTCATCCTCATCTTCATCTTCATCCTGTTCTTCATCCTCATCTTCATCTTCATCCTCATCTTCATCCTCATCTTCATCTTCATCCTCATCTTCATCCTCATCCTCATCTTCATCCTCATCCTCATCTTCATCCCCTTCCTCATCCTCATCCTCATCTTCATCTTCATCCTGTTCTTCATCCTCATCTTCATCCTCATCCTCATCCTCATCTTCATCCTGTTCCTCATCCTCATTCTCATCCTCATCTTCATCCTCATCCTGTTCCTCATCCTCATCTTCATCCTCATCCTCATCCTCATCCTCATCCCCTTCCTCATCTTCATCCTCATCCTTATCCTCATCCTCATCTTCATCCTCATCCTCATCTTCATCTTCATCCTCATCTTCATCTTCATCCTTATCCTCATCTTCATCTTCATCCTCATCCTCATCCTCATCTTCATCCTCATCCTTATCCTCATCCTCATCTTCATCCTCATCTTCATCCTCATCTTCATCTTCATCCTCATCTTCATCCTCATCTTCATCTTCATCCCCTTCCTCATCCTCACCCCCTTCCTCGTCCTCAGACCCATCTTCATCCCCTTCATCCTCAGCCTCATCTTCATCCCCTTCCTCATCCTCAGACCCATCTTCATCCCCTTCATCATCAGCAGCCCCTTCCTCATCCTCATCTTCATCTTCATCCCCTTCCTCATCCTCATCTTCATCTCCATCGCCTCCCCTTCCTCATTATCAGCCCCATTTTCATCCCTTCATCATCCTCACCCCCATCCCCATCCCATCCTCCTCACTCTCCCTGACCTCCCTCCTCCTCCTCCTCCTCCTCCTCCCCCCGCTCCTTCCTCGCTCCGTCCTGGTGGAATTCGGGCGGTTTTGTGCCGTTTTCCCGGTTTTTCTGCCCAAAAGCGGGTCTCTGTGGCGCAATCGGCCAGCGCGTTCGGCTGTTAACCGAAAGGTTGGTGGTTCGAGCCCACCCAGGGACGGGGCGGCTCCTTTTCCTCCCCGCAACCATTAGCGAGCGTTTATATGTTAATTAAATTCTGTGAGGAAAGGAACCCCGGCGCGCTGAATAAAAATCCTTCCCCGTTTCTTTATTCCCCGGAGTTTATGCCGTCTCTCTAAATTTAAAAGAGAGATTTTTTATTTCCCCCCCCCCCGCACACCGGGAGGGTCCCTCAGGGCTCTTCCCTCCCCTCAGAGCTCTTCCCTTCCCAAGGAGCTGCCGGGAAGGTCCCTGAGGGCTCTTCCCTCCCCTCAGAGCTCCAAGAAAGGTCCCTCAGACATCTTCCCTCCCCTCAGAGCTCCCTCAGAGCTCTTCCTTCCCCTCAAAGCTCCCAGGAAGGTCCCTCAGGGCTCTTCCCTCCCCTCAGAGCTCCCGGGAAGGTCCCTCAGAGCTCTTCTCTCCCCTCAGGGCTCCCTCAGAGCTCTTCCATCCCCTCAGAGCTCCCTCAGAGCATTTCCCTCCCCTCAGAGCTCCCTCAGGGCTCTTCCATCCCCTCAGAGCTCCCAGGAAGGTCCCTCAGGGCTCTTCCCTCCCCTCACAGCCCTTCCCTCCCCTCACAGCCCTTCCCTCCCCTCACAGCCCTTCTCTCCCCTCACAGCCCTTCCCTCCCGGCGGCGCTCCCGGCCCAGCCGGCGCCGCGCTCGTGGTGGATGTTGGCGGCGGCCCTGACGGCCGATTTCATGGCGGTGTCGATCCAGGCGTGGGGCTGCGCCGTGTGCTCCCCGGCGAAGTGCACCCTGCCCTCGGCGGCGAACAGCGCCTGCGAGTAGTCGGCGAACTGGTAGGGGGTGAAGGCGGCGAAGGCCCCCATGGCGTGCCGGTCCAGCTGCCACTTCTGCACGACGTGGCGGTCGCAGGCCAGGCGCAGGAAGTCCCGGCTCACCCCGTGCACGTCGGCCAGGTCCCGCAGCACCACCTCCACCGCCCGCTCGTCCGTCAGCGGCACGAAGAACTCCGAGTCGCGGTTCCAGGTGTAGGAGGCCAGCAGGACGCCCACGCCGCTGGAGAAGTTGTGGCTGGGGTAGTAGATGAAGCGCGAGGGGCGGTCGGTGACGGACTGCCCGCCGCGGATCCCGTCCTTTTCCCAGAACCTCTCGGAGCAGGCCAGGACGATCTTGGAGGCGCCGGCGTAGTGGACGGAGCGCAGGGCGTGGGCTTTGGCGCGGGAGAGGGGCGGCAGGAACTGGATGTGCCGCGTGGCCTTGGCCGTGGAGGTGACCAGGACGTAGTCGGCCGTCACGGCCGTCGGGGCCAGAGTGTCCGGGGCGCGGTAGAACACCCGGACCTCGTCCCCCTTGCTCACGATGGTCTCCACGGTGCAGTTGAAGCGGATGACGCCGGGCAGAGACTTCTGGAAGGCCTCGGGCAGTTGGTCGAACCCCCCCGTGATCTCGTCGAAGCTGTCGAGGGGAGGAAGGAGGAGGTGAAGGGCAGGACTTTGGGGAGCTCTGCCGGGGACGCCGGGAGCGGTCCCCGCTTGGAATCCCTCCGGAATTCCACCCGAAACAGGAGCTGGGCCTAAAAGAGTTAACTGAGACTTCTTGGCCTGCTAAGAAACCCCAACACCTGTTGTGCTGGAAGAACATTTTAAGATCACAGTAAATCTCATGTTCTGTTCTGCTCACTGGACCTTATTACAGAAAGAACAGGAGTAGCACACACAGAATAATAAATCAGGCAAACTGGACGTTTGAATAAGACCTAGAAGGCCCAGAGCCAGGATTTTGCAAGCTTGAAGAATTCAGGTCACCTCACCGAAGAGGTCAGATTGAGGAAGACATCCATGGCAACCACCAGAGGGATGAAGGCTGGAGGAGAAGACCCCCCACAGTAGAAAATTGTGGAGAGCCCACCCAGAGACCAGCCTACTTATCAATATGTACAATAAATCCGATTTCCCGGCCCGAGGAGGAGCCGCCCGAACTCACGTCTCGTTGGAGAAGACGTCGAAGTCCCAGAGGGAGGCGAGGAAGGAGAGGTAGAACCCGGAGTCCTCGTTCAGCAGGTCCCCGATCATGTCCACGGCCCCCCGGCTCAGCCCCCCCACCTTGATCAGGTACTCCTGGGGGAGACACCGCGACGACGTCCCGAGGTTGTTCCCACCCCGGAATTCCCGCCCCGAGCTGCCCAAAGACTCCTCCAAGCAGGAGTTTGATGCCTCCTGTCAGCATTTTTAAGCAGAAGGGATCATTTATTAGGGAAAAGGAGTCCAAAAGGGACAGAGGGTGTGGGATCAGAGCGGCACAAACCCAAAGCAGGGAGGGCTCGGTTAATTAATTAGTTAAAGGCTAATTATCAATGGTGGGCATTAAATTTGTTCAGGAACCCCAGCCCCTTTCACCTTGGTGGAGAAGGAGTCGTGTTTAGCCAGGAATTCCTGGCAGTCCGTGTCCTGGAACTTCTTGAAAGCCTGGAAAAACAGGGATATTTTCCTGGCAAAAAGCCCATTTCCCAAAAATGTCGCCCCGAATTCCTTCAGGATTCCTCCGGGGTTTCATCCTGAGCCTTCTCCAACTCATCCCTGAACCCTCCCCAGCCCCTGCCCAGCTGAGGGTCCCCCCAAACCTCGAGTGTCCCTGTTTTTGGGGTGCCCTGGCCGAGCAGGTCCCTCCCAGCCTGGGGTGCCCCTACTTTTGTGGTGCTCCTGTTTTGGAGTGCCCCTGGTTTTGAGGTGCCCTTTTTTGTGGTGCCCCTATTTTTGTGGTGCCCCCATTTTTGGGTTTCCCCTGTTTCTGTGGTGCCCCCATTTTTGGGTTTCCCCCGTTTTTGGGGTGCCCTACCTTGTGCAGGGCCTCCCTGTAGAGCTGCCAGGCGCTCTTGCCCCTCTCCCAGGGCTCCAGGGGGTAGTTGAGGATGTCGGGGTCCTTCTCCACCTCCCCGGCCCTGACCCGGGCCCCGTTGAGGAGGAACCAGGTGTTGTTGTCCCGCTGGATGAAGGGGTTGAGCTTCAGGCGGAACTGGCGGATGAACTCCCGCACCAGCCTGGCAGAGGGGAGGGCGAATTTCCCCCAAAATCCCTGAATTTCCCCCCAAAATCCCCCTGAATTTCCCCCCAAAATCCC
>NW_020885168.1:38736-39325 GCF_003945725.1 Corapipo altera
GGACAGGGATAGGGAACAGCCTTGGGAAGTGTCCCTGTGGGACAGGGGGCACCCCTGGGGAGGTGAGAGCCTTGGGAAGTGTCCCTGTGGGACCTGGGATGTGTCCCCATGGAGCAGGGAACATCCCTGGGGAGGTGAGAGCCTTGGGAAGTGTCCCTGTGGGACAGGGAATATCCCTGGGGAGGTGAGAGCCCTGGGAAGTGTCCCTGTGGGACAGGGATAGGGAACAGCCTTGGGAAGTGTCCCTATGGAACAGGGAACAGCCCTGGGAAGTGTCCCCATGGAACAGGGAGCACCCCTGGGGAGGTGAGAGCCTTGGGAAGTGTCCCTGTGGGACAGGGAACAGCCCTGGAGAGGTGAGAGCCTTGGGAAGTGTCCCCATGGAGCAGGGAACAGCCCTGGAGAGGTGAGAGCCCTGGGACGTGGGGACAGAAAATCCCGGGAATGGGATCGAAAAGGTTCCATTTGTGGGAGAGGCATTTTTGGGGACAGAATTTCTGTTTATAAGGGCATTAAAAAAAAAAAATCCTGTTTAGGAGGTCAAAAAAATTCCATTTATGGGGAAAAAAAAATTCCATTTATGGGGAAA
>NW_020885168.1:39335-40166 GCF_003945725.1 Corapipo altera
AATTCCATTTATGGGGAAAAAAAAATTCCATTTATGGGGAAAAAAAATTCCTGTATATGAGGGATAAAAAATTCCCATATTTATGGTAGGAGAGGGGAAAAAAAATTCCCTTTGTGGGGACAAAAATAACCCTGTTCCTGGGGACAAACAAATCCCTGGGATCGTGGCTGGTGCTGGGGAGGAATTTGGGATCTCCGAGGTCGGAGCGGGGCCGATCCTGACAGAATTCCCTGTTTTCTTTCCCCCTTTTCCAGGGCGTTGTCCCAGCTGGCAGCAGGTGAGTGGGGCCCAGCCCTTTACTGGGTGAACTGGGTGTGAAATTCCCGGGGAAAATTCCCGGGATTTTGGGGGTTTTATTCCCTGAATCCCGTTGTCTCCTCAGCCTGGAGAGCTGGATGTTCCTGAAACCCGAGCCCGGATTTTCCGAGCTGGAAAAGAAGCTCAAGAGCTTCTCCCAGAAGAGTGCAGTGCTCAAGGAGGTGCTGCTGGAATTCAAGGGTGAGCCTGGGAAAAAAAGGGGAATTCCAGGGAAAAATCCCGCCTGGAATTCCAACAGGACCAGGGCTGGGATCGGGATCTTCCTTCGCTCCCGGGAGAGCTCCAAGTGTTGGATCATCCCAGGGGGAGGAGGTGGGAAAGGAGGGATTTCCCTGGGATTGGAGGGTGTGGGAGTGAGGGATCATTCCCGTGGGATTGGAGATCCAGGAATTCCAAAGGGGGCTCAATCCTTTCCTTGTTTCCCCACAGAGAACCTGCGCTTCGAGCTGGAGAACGACACAGGTGAGGACCTCCCATTCCAAGGGATTTCATGGAATTGGCTGGGACTGGGGG
>NW_020885168.1:40176-44123 GCF_003945725.1 Corapipo altera
CCCCCTGTCCCATTTGGGACCCAGACTCTGGATCACCCCCCTCTGTGTTGGGACAGTGACCCCACAGGTGTCCCCCCTGCATCCTCCCCATCCCATTTGGGACACAGACACCGTGTCACCCCCTCACAGCTCCAGGAATGACCCCACAGGTGCCTCCCCTGTGTCCCCCCATCCCATCAGTGACACCCCCCTGGTGTCCCCCCCTCACAGCTCCAGGAGGGACCCCACAGGTGACCCCCCTGTCCCATTTGGGACACAGACTCTGGATCACCCCCAATGACCCCACAAGTGACCCCCCTGTGTCCCCCCTGTCCCATTTGGGACACAGACACTGAATCACCCCCTTTTTCCCCCCTCCTTTCCCAGCCGACCTGTCCCTGGACCCCGACACCGCCAACCCCTGCCTGGTGCTCTGGTGGGACAGTGACCCCACAAGTGACCCCAGAGGTGTCCCCCCCATCCCATTTGGGACCCAGACACTGAATCACCCCCTTTCCTTTCCCAGCCGACCTGTCCCTGGACCCCGACACCGCCAACCCCTACCTGGTGCTGTCGGAGGACAAGCGCAGCGTCCGCCTGCGCGGGGCCCCCCAGGAGCTGCCGGCGCACCCCAAACGCTTCGACTACGCCTTCTGCGTCCTGGCCTGCGAGGGCTTCCAGGCAGGGAGGCACTACTGGGAGGTGGAGGTGGGCGACGGCGAGAGCTGGGTGCTGGGGGCCGCCCGCGAGTCCGTGCGGCGCAAGGAGAAGGTCGACTTCGCCCCCGAGGAGGGGATCTGGGCGGTGGGGCTCAACTGGAAGGGCAAGAATTGGGATCAGTACCAGGCGTTCACCTCGCCCGAGACGCCGCTGTCGCTGTGCGAGCGGCCGCGCAAGGTGGGCGTGTACCTGGACTACGAGGGCGGCTGGGTGGCCTTCTACAACGCCGACACCATGGCGCCCATCTTCACCTTCACCGCCGCCTTCTCCGAGAGGATCTTCCCCTTCTTCTGGCTCTTCTACGTCGGCTCCTCGCTGTCCCTCTGCAACTGAGGCCGCCCCGCCCGAGCTGCCACCGCCACTTCTCCTCTTCTCCTCATCCTCCTCCTCATCCTCCTCCTTCCCTCCTCCCCTTCCTCCTCATCCTCCTCCTCTCCTCCTCCTCATCCTCCTCCTTTCCTTCCCTTCCCCTCCTCTCCTCCTCCTCATCCTCCTCCTCTCCTCCTCCTCATCCTCCCCTCCTCCCCTTCCTCCTCTTCCTCCTCCTTTCCTTCCCTTCTTCTCCTTCTCCTTCTCCTCCCTCTCCACCTTCTCCTCTTCCTCCTCCTCCCCTTCCAACTTCCCCTCTCCTTGTCCTCTTCCTCCTCCTCTCCTTCCCTTCTCCTCTTCCTCCTCCTCACCCCCTCCTCCCCTCCTTCTCTCCCTCCCTCTCCACCTTCTCCCCTTCCTCCTCTCCTCCTTCTCCTCCTTCTCTTCTCCTCCTCTTCCTCCTCCTCTTCTCTTCCTCCTCCTCTCCTCACGCTCCAACTTCTCCTCCTCCTTTCTCTTCTTCCTCCCCTTCCTTCTCCTTCTCTTCCTCCACCTTCTTCTCCTTCCCTCCTTCTTCTCCTCCTCCTCCCTTTCCTCCTTCTCATCCTTCCCTTCTCCTCCTCCTCCCCTTCCTCCTCTTCTCCTCCTCCTCCTCCTCCCCCCCTCCTTCCTCCTCCCCCTCCTCCCCCCGCCCCCCTGCCAGGGGGCCCCTGCGCCCCCCTCCCCCGCCCCCCGCCCGCCCCCCCCCCCCCCCACCCCCCCCTTTCCTTTGCTTCCAGGCAGGCCCCCCCCCCCCCAAACTCCCACTCAGAGCAGGGGGGGTTTGGAATTTTGGGTTTTTTCCCCCCTTGTTGCATTTAAAGTTTTTTGAGTCTTTTCACCCCCCCAAAAATCTTCCTCAGGGCCGTTGGCTGTTGGGGGGGGGGCTGGTTGAGCCCCTCCCGACCCCCCCCAGTCCCTTTTTCCCTGGAATTTTTTGGAGCCCCCACCTCGAACCAGAGCCAAAGCTCCCCTATTTCCCCCCAAAATCCCCCCCATTTGCCCCCAAAATCTCCCCCATTTCCCCCCAAATCTCTCCCATTTCCCCCCCAAAATCCCCCCCAATTCCCCCCAAAATCCCCCCCTTTTCCCAAACCCTGATCCCTTGGGAGCCCCTGAATCCAGGGAAAAGGGGGGGCAGTGGAGTTTGGGGTCACCTGGAGGGGATTTGGGGGCTCATTTGGGGTCTGGAGGAGGGGGGGGACCCTTTTTTTTCGGTGTCACCTCGTTCTTGTCCCCCCCTTTGTCCCCCCCCCGCTGCTCTTCGTGTCCCTCTCACCGTTAGTGGGGAAATAAAAGTTGCTGTGCAAAAAAAAACCACCCAAAAAACGGTGATTTGGGGTTTTTTTGGGTGCTGGGGGAGGAGGAGAAGCTGCTCCTGCTTTTGGGGGGGCTCAGGGGGATTTTGGGATCATTTGGGATCCTGGGAATGGTCCCAACTCGGAGCCTTCAGGTACCTGTGACTTCAGGCTCGGGTTTTAAATGCTAATTTAAGTTTTAAATTTCAAAGGAAGGTTTAAAGCCTTGGGAATTCCCGCCCATCCCAGTCCAGGGGCGGGGCCTGACTGGGAATTCCCACCCATCCCAGTTTGGGTCCCTAATTCCTGGTGCTTCCATCCCCCCTCCAGCCCTTTTTCCACCCCAATCTTCCCTTTTTCCGCCTCTTTCCCGCAGAAACTCGGCCCAAAATCCCAATTTTTACCCAAAATAAGTCTTTTATTGAGGGGATTTTGGCACCCTCGGGCTCCGGGGAATTTGGGATTTGGCAGGAAAAGAGGGATATTTGCCCCAGGGCTTGGTGGGAAAATCGGGATTTCACCTGGGATTGGGTAAAAAATTGGGGATTTCACCCAGGATTTGGTGGGAAAATTGGGATATTTGCCCCAGGGCAAATGGAAAAATTGGGATTTCACTGGGATTTGGCTAAAAAATTGGAATTTCACCCGGGATTTGGCGGGAAAATTGAGGATTTCACTCGGGGATTTGGCTAAAAAGCTGGGATTTGCCCCAGGATTTGGCAGAAAACCCGGGAATTCTGCATTTTTGGCCCCTGGGGTCCCCCCCTGGCCCCTCCATCCCCCCAAACCGGGGGATGAGCCCCCCCCTACGACCCCTCCCGGGGCGGGTCCGGGTCCTGCCCGACGGCCCCGAATCCCGCCGGGATCCCCCCTTTTGGGATCCCCCCTTTTGGGGTCCCCCCTTTCGGGGTCCCCCCTCTTGGGGTCCCCCCTTTCGGGGTCTCCTTCGGGGTCCCCCCGGGGTGGCTCTTGCTCTTGTGGGCGGTGACGTTGTCCCTCTTCTCGAACCTCTTCCCGCAGAGGTCGCAGGGGAACTGGTACGAGGAGTCGGCGTCGTGTTTCCTCATGTGCCAGTTCAGGGAGGCCTTTTGGCGGCACGTGAAGCCGCAGATCTCACACCTGGGCACGGGATGGGGCTCAGGGAACAGGGATGGGGCTCAGGGAACAGGGATGGAGCTCAGGAAACAGGGACTGACAGAGATGGGGCTCAGGGAATGGAGATGGGCTGGGATGGGGCTCAGGGAACAGCGACTGACAGGGATGGGGCTCAGGGAACAGGGATGGAGCTCAGGGAACAGGGATTGACAGGGATGGGGCTCAGGAAATAGGGATGGGGCTGGGATGGGGCTCAGGGAACAGGGATGGGGCTCGGGAAACAGGGATTGACAGGGATGGAGCTCAGGGAATGGAGGTGGGCTGGGATGGGGCTTGGGAAATGGGGATGGGGCTCAGGGAACAGGGATTGACAGGGATGGGGCTCAGGAAATACAGGAAGCAGGAGGGACTGGGACTCACTGGGAAGGACAGGGATGGAACTGGGACTCACTGGGAGGGCCAGGGATGGGACTGGGACTCACTGGGAAGGACAGGGATGGGACTGGG
>NW_020885168.1:44223-47740 GCF_003945725.1 Corapipo altera
GGGGGGGGCAGGGATGGGACTGGGACTCACTGGGAATGACAAGGATGGGACTGGGACTCACTGGGAATGACAAGGATGGGACTGGGACTCACTGGGAGGGTCAGGGATGGGACTGGGACTCACTGGAGGGGGCAGGGATGGGACTGGGACTCACTGGGAGGGTCAGGGATGGGACTGGGACTCACTGGAGGGGTTTCTCCCCGGTGTGGATGCGCCGGTGGATGAGGAGGTTGCTGCTGGTGCGGAAGGAGCGGGCGCAGAACTCGCAGATGAAATCCCGCTGGTCTGGGGGGAAAGGCACCGGGATCAGATCCCTCTGGAAGGAGCTGGGATCCCTCTGGAATGCCCTGGATCCCTCTGGAATGCCCTGGATCCCTCTGGAATGTCCCCCTCACCGCTGTGCAGCTTCTCGTGCTCCTTGAGGTGCTTTTTGAAGTTGAAGGATTTGCCGCAGGAGGGCTCGGGGCAGGTGAAGGTTTTCTGGTGCACGTGCTGGTACTTCTGGTGGTGCTGCAGGATCAGGAAAAACCCTCCTCAGATCCCAAATCCCGGCCCCAGGGTGGCCCAGGTTGGGGTTTGGGTGGTTCTGAGTGGTTTTTGGTGGTTTTTGGGGGAGTTTGGGTGGCTTTGGCAGGTTTTGAGTGGTTTCGGGTGGGGTTGGGGCGGGTTTGGGGTGGGTTTTGGCTGATTTTTGGTAGTTTTGGGCGGGATTTGGGTGGTTTTGGGTGGAATTTGAGTGGTTTTGGGTGGGTTTCAGGCAGGTTTGGGGGTCTCACGTTCAGGTACTGGCGGTTGGAGAAGATTTTCCCGCAGCCCTCGAAGTCGCAGAGGAGGATCTCGCGCTTCGCCGCCTTCCTGGGAAAACCAAAAACCGGGAAAACCCTTCCCAGGGCAGGGCTGGAAAACCTTTGGGACGCCCCTCTGGCTCCCTCCTCCACCCTCCTCACCCCTTTTCCCTCTTTTCCTTCCCCCTTGGAGCTGCTCCCTCTTTTTCCCCCCCCCAAAACCTTCCCTGGAGCTGCTCCTCATCCTCCCCAGGGGTTGGGAAGAGCCCCTGGAGCTCCCCCAGCCCCTTCTCATCCCATTTTTTTGGGTACCTGATCCTTTTGGGGCCGATCTGAGCCGCCTCCTCGTCCTTTCCCTGCGTCCTCCTCCGGCAGCTGCAACGGGAAAATCCTGGATGAGCCGAGCCCGGAGTCCCCTCATTGTCCCAGCAGGAAATCCCAAGGAAATCCCACTTTAAACCCACCAGTTCTCTCTTTTTCCCATCCCTTTTTCCCATCCCTCGGGAGCAGGAGGCGCTGGGACAAACACACGGCTCAGGAGTCAAAAAGGGGGGAATAAATCCTTTATTGTGTGTCAAGGCTTGTCCCCCGTGGCCAGTGGTGCCATGGGGACAGTGGCCACCCCCTTGGGGACATGAGGCTCGTGCCCTGCCCTCAACACTTGCCCACCTTTGGGTGGTCCCAGCAGGTCCCTCAGTGCAGAGACAGAGACAGAAACCCCCCCAGACCACCCCAAAATGCTCCTCCCTGGTGACCCCAAAACACTCCCCCAGTGACCCCAAAACACTCCCCCATGACCCCAAAATGCTCCCCCCATGACCCCAAAACTCACCCCCGGCCGCTCCTCTCCTCGGGGGGGTCCCGGGGGGGCTCCAGGGGGGGCTCCAGGGGGGGCTCCAGGGGCTGTTCCTGCTCCTCCTCCTCTTCCTCGGGGGGTTTCTCCTTCTCCTTCCTCCGGGCCCGGGGGCGGCTCGGCCGGGACGGGGGCTCCGAGTCACTGGGGGGGAAAAATGGGGTGTTGAGGGGGTTTGGGGGGATAAATGGGGTGGGCTCCCAGTGCCTCACTGGTCTGTACTGGGACACAAAGAGGAGCCTGAGAGCTCGCAGTGCCTCACTGGTCTGTACTGGGCCCTCACCTGCCCGGGTTGTAGCTCTGGTCCCTCAGGTCATCGCTGTAGGCCAGGTCATCTTCCTCCTCCTCCTCCTCCTCCTCCTCCTCCTTCTCCTGCTCCTCCTCCCGGGGCTCATTCCCAGGTTCCTTCTCGGGG
The DNA here is from genome assembly GCF_003945725.1 of Corapipo altera. NCBI lineage: Eukaryota > Metazoa > Chordata > Aves > Passeriformes > Pipridae > Corapipo > Corapipo altera. The sequence continues at coordinate 46,277 of NW_020885168.1, forward strand.
CTGGAGCTGCAGGACACGGACACGGGGGGGGTCAGCCTGGGTGGGGGCCCAGGGAGGGGCTGGATTGGGACAAAGGGGACAATCTGGGGGGGTCACCACTCACCTCCCGCCCGCTGCTGCCACGGGGGACGGCTCTGGGGGCACCTGGGGGGCTGCAAGGGGACAGGGGGGTGAGGGGGAGCACAGGAGGGTGATGGGGGGGCACAGGAGGGTGATGGGGGGGTGGAAGGGAACAGGAGGGGGTTGGAAGGGGACAGGGGGGTGATGGGGGCACAGGAGGGTGAGGGGGGGGACAGGAGGGTGGGGGATGGGCCATGAGAGGAAGAGGACGAGGAGGGTGAGGATGGAGGGTGGGGAAGGGCCTCAGGGTTGTCCCAACCCCTGATCCCAGTGGGATGAGCCCCCCAGAGCAGGGTGGGGTGCTGGTGGGTGCTGGTGGGTGCTGGTTGGGGACCCAGGGGGTGCTGAGGGCACAGAGGTGACCCCGAGGTGGGGGGGGGGAGCTCACCTGTGCCCCCAGCCCCGCCGTGCCCCCCTTCCTCCTCCTCCTCCTCCTCCTCCTTATCCAAGGGGTCTCCCGGCTCCGGGGGTGCTCCTGGGGGTGTCCCAGTCCCCCCGGGGCCCCCCCAGGAGAAGCGGTGCCCGGCCACACACTCCCAGACCAGGGGGGCAGTGCTGCCCGGCGCCGGCGGCCGCACGTCGGGCACGAAGCCACATTCCTGCCCGTGCCCGTGGGACAGGACCACCAGGCGCTGCAGGGAGGCCGGGTGGAGATGGCCTGGATCCCCGGGATCCCCTGGGAGACACCAGAAACAGGGAAACCCTGGAGGAAACCGCTCCCAAAATGGGGTTTGGGGGGGGTCGAATGGGGAAAATACGGAAATTTTTGAGGAAATGGTTCCCAAAATGGGGGTCTGGGGGGATCAAACAGGGGGGGGGATCAAATCCTTAAGGAAATGGCCCCAAAATAGGGTTTGGGTGGGCAGCACCCCAGGTTTGGAGAGGGGCAGGCACCCACCCCGGGTGCTGGTTTGGGGAGGGGGAGGCCCCCACCCTGGGTGGGCAGTACCCCAATTTGGGGAGGGGGAGACACCCACCCTGGGCGTGCAGCACCCCGATTTTGGGGAGGGGGAGGCCCCCACCTGAGCTCCGGGTGCCGCCGGGGTTGCTGTACCTGCGGGGACAGGGTGGGACAGGGTGGGGGGCTCAGCAGGGGCAGAGCCGGCCCGACCCCAACCCGGGGTGGGGAGGGGAGGTTTTGGGGGGCTCGGGGGGTCCCCCCCAGCGACCTGTCGAGCAGGAACTGGGCGAGCTGGGAGTGCAGGGCGAAGCCGAGCTGCTCCTTGAGGCGGCACCAGCGCTCCAGGTGCCCCCCGATGCGGATCCGGCAGCGGCTCCGCCGCGCGTCCAACTCCCGGCGCCGCTGCCGCCGGACAACCTCGGGGGCACGGGGGCGACCCCCCC
>NW_020885168.1:47840-60023 GCF_003945725.1 Corapipo altera
CAAGCCCCGCCCCAGGCCCCGCCCCCTCGCCTTGGCCCCGCCCCTCGTCCCCCCGATGCCACCTCCTTCTTGGCCCCGCCCGCGCCGGCTCAAGCCCCGCCCCCACAAGCCCCGCCTCCCACAAAGCCCCGCCTCCCACAAGCCCCTCCCCTCGCCGTCCCCCCCGGGCCCCCCCCCGCCGCCCGTTCCCCCCCGCCGGGCCTTAAAGCGGGGAGGGGGGGGAAGCGGCACAACGGCGGCGGGCGGGAGGGGAAGAGCCGGATTTTGGGGGCTCCGTCCCGCTCCCGCCGCCCCCGCCGCCCCTTCCCCGTCCCCCCGAACCTCCTCCGCCGCTCCGCGCTCCATCCCGCGCCGAGGGGGCCCCACCCCGGGCCGTGCCCCCTTTAAGAGCCGCCGGACGTGCCCCCCCCCCCCTCACGCCGCTGAGGGACCGCGCCAAGATGGCGGAGGCCACGCCCACTGCGCGCGGGGGGGGCGCGGGGGCCGCTGGGAGGTGAAGTCCCGCGCGGGGCATGATGGGAAAATCCCCGTGGGGATGAGGGGGGGACACGGGAGAGGTCGGGGGGCAAGGGGGGGGACACGGGGGGTCATGGGAGACGCGGGGGGTCACGGGGAATACGGGGGAACACAGGGGGGACACGGGAGGGGGCCACGGGGAGACAGAGGAGAGGAGAGGAGGGGGAACATGGAGGAACACGGGAGAGGAGGGGGGACACGGAGGAACACAGGGACACGGGGGGAGCCAGGGGAACACGGGACGGGGCGGTTACGGGGGTACATCCAGGTCCCCAAGGGCATCCAAACCCCAAACACAGCCCCGTTCGAGGAGGGGGGCAGAGCCACTGCTGGGGGCACGGGGTGGGGTTGGGGCAGGGGATCCTTTATCCCCCTTGGGCACCTCCAAGGCGAGCAGCAAAGTCCTGTTTTTTTAGGGCTGCAACTGGCCGGGGAGCCCTCGTGTACTCCTCAGACCCGGCCTCCTCTCCCGCCTCAATGACAGCCTGGGTTACTGGCTCGGGCTGCGGAGACGGGGCGGGAGGTTTCAGTGGGTGGACGGCAGCAGCTACAACTCCTCGTGAGTCCCGGGGATGGGTGGTCAGGGGGGCACAGACTGTCCCCCCCTGTGGTGCCAGCGCTGTCTCTGCCCCTCCTTGCAGGGTCCCCGTCCTGGGTGACTCAGAGTGTGTGTTCCTGGGCCACCGGCGCTTCAGGAGCGGGCTCTGCTCGGCTCAGCGGCCTTTCCTCTGCAACAGACCCCAGCATCGCCTGGGATAGATGGTGGGAACGGGACCCTCTCCATCCTGAAGATTCTCAGCTTTGCATCTTCTCCCAGCACAGCTCAGCTCTCCACCTGCCTTGCAGTTGTTTATCAGCATCACCTCAGAGTTTGGTGCCACGGATACCTCAGTGCAACCCCTCAGGGCCACCTCAGTGCCTGGGCTGAAGGGGATGAGCCTGCAGGGAGGGGAGATGATGTGGAAGCCGATGTGTGGCTGCCTGGACTGGGGGCTCTGGGTTTCTTTCTCCTTCTAGAACCATCCCAGAACTCATCCTGCTTCTCTAACAGTCCGCAGTTGTACCCTAACCCTGTATACATCTATGATGCTGCCCATCAGGAGTGAAGCAGGAGATCCCACCTTGGATACAGGTCGGTGGTACCCCACCAGTAGCTGCTGCTGTTCTGCTCTGTCACCTTGTTCACTTTTGCAATAAAACCTTGTGAAATCCACCCCTGTCCCTTCCTCCCGGGATTCCATCCCAAATGTCGGAGCCTTGGAGCTCCCGGGGCTGCTTCCCAGTGCTCCCAGTCTGCCCAGTCACCCTGGAGGGCTTCAGGGGAGGGGGGGACACGGCACACAAGTGCTGCTGGGGGGGTCCCACCTCACTTCTGTTTGGTTTGTTCTTCCCGAGCTGGGCAAAACCGATTTTTGGGCTTTTCCGCCCGAACTGTGTCCCCCTCCTCCGCTCGGGCAAAAGGGATTTGGGGCCGGATTTTTCCCCCCTTTTCGGAGGGAAATCGGGTGCGTTTGTGCCCCGCGGCCGGCAGGGGATGCGCGCGAGCCGAATTCCCGGGACATTCCCGTGAACATTCCCGCGGACATTCCCTCGGCCCCGCAGCCCCCGCAGGACCCCAAAAGCGACTGTGGGGGCAACCCCAGAAACCAGGACTTGGATCTTTCCCGACCGATGGGGCTGAGTGGGACAAAGGGGTGTCAGACAAGTGAGAAAAAAACCCTAAATGACCGGGGGGTGTCAGCTCCTCCTGCCCTGCCTGGTTCTGACCCTCCCATGGCTGCAGCATTTCTGCCACCCCCCCCCTCCATAAGATGCTTTTTGGGGAAGCAACACCAAATACCACCTGTCACGTTTCAGCCTCACCCCCTAAAAACCTCAATCAGAGGCTTTTTAAGTTGATTTAATAAATTAATTTAATTAATTTAATAATTTTCCCCGCTGTTCGGCCCAACCCTGCGCGTGTTCCTGCACCTCCAGGTGAGCCCCCCTCCTCCTCCTGGCTGGGGACACCCTAAACCCTTTCCCCAGGCACAGGGGAGGCTGCAGAATACAGAGATATGTTCAAAAAAACAAAGAAACATAAAAGGCCTGGTTGGTGCCATTTCCTGGGACCGGACGCACGTTGGTCACGGGGTGAGAAGGTGTCCGAGGCTGGTGCCGCTCTCGGGACACGCCAACGACCTCCAGAGCCACCATGGCTGGGGAAATCGTTTATGCTGATCTAAGAAATCCTGGGAATGAGCCTTCCCCGGCTGAGAAATGTCCTGGTGAGTGTATTTTGGGGGAAAAAAGGGCTCATTTCAGGCCCTGGGGAGAGTTTTGGGTCCGTTACCTTTGGGGTCCCTTTGCTTCTCCATCCCCACGTTCAGGTTTCCAAGCTCACGGGGTGGCCTTTGAAATGGGGTCTGGGCTTGTCCGGAGTGGGACAGGGACAGGAGAGGCTGGAAAATCTCCAGAACTGGAACAGTTTTGTTTCCCAGACCCTTCACTTGGTGGCCAAAAGGAGACCCCAGGAAGCCCCAGGGGAGCCCCCACCCCTGGGAGGGCAGGGAAGGGGCCGAGCCCCGTCCGGACCCCGGAGGAGTCGAGGGCTGGAGGGACCCGCGGCCACCAACTCCCAGCTGGAAACTGAGCCCGTTTGGGAGTTCCCAGGTCCTGCCCTCTGGCACTGGGTCCTCGAGGCTGCTCCCGAGGCTGCTGCACCCCCTGAGCCCCCCAATCTCCCCCGGGGGTGCTGCCCTGGCTCGAGCCCTGTCAGGGGGGATTTATGGCTTTGGAGGAAGCAAAGCAACCAGAAACTTCTGCTCAAACTCACAGCTCAGCAGAGGGGTTTGGGGTTTTTTTTTGCTCTAAACACCCAATCTTCTTCATGTTTTTTTGAGCTTAAATGTGGCCTCTTCCAGCTCCTGCCCCATGCCCGTGGTGGCACAGAGTCCTCCTCACAGCCGGGGCACTGGGGCACCTCGTCCTGCTGGTGCTGGTGGTGGTCCTGAGCGTGAGGGGTGAGTAACCAGCTCTTATCTCCACCTCACACCCCGGCGAGCAGAGGCCTGGGAGCGGAAATCTGGGTTTGCTGCAGCGGTTCAGGCCCCGGAGGGTTGGTGCAGACACGAGAGCCAAGAGCAAAACCCCCTCTGGGCACACCTGGAGCATCCCCCAAATGAGGGAGGAGGGCAAGATCTGTGGGCTTTGGGCCAACTTCATTAACTGCGGGGCAAAACCCACCCTGGCTCTGTGGGGTTTGTGGTTTGGCTGCAGCTTCTCACCCCAGGTCTTTGCTCCCAGTTTTTCAGGGCTCTCCATGTCCTGAAAGTGACCCCAGAGTTGAGAGCCAGGCCAGGAACCAGACGGAGCGATGGATCTTCCCATCCCTGGTGCAGTACTTCTGCCAGCCCCAGGGGCAGAGCCCCCCAGGTGAGCCCCCTTCCCACCTGGCTCTGCTGGGAGAGGCTCAGGTGGGACCTCAGGGGGCTCCTCCTGCGAGGAGACCCTGCACTGAGGGTTCTCTGGCAAAAAGGAGCATTTTTAAGGGAGAATTCTCTTTTCTGTGCGATTTTTTGGCGGCCCCACCTCCCCGGAGGAGCACGGTCAGCCCAAGGGGGGATGTTTCTCACCAACCAACTTCTTCCTCCTCCTCTTCTTCCCCCTCCTCTCCCTCTTCCTCCTCCTCCTCCTCTGTGGTGGCAGAGCAGAAAAACCACAATGCTGGGAAATGACTCGAGGGTTTGGTGCCTTTCATTTGGGGGGTCGGGGAAGACCTTGCTCACCTCTGGGGTGTCTCATTCGTGGCCTTTCCTCCTCTCCAGCCCCTGCTGGCTGCAAGTTGTGCCCCCAGGACTGGCAGCTCCGTGGGGAGAGATGCTACTGGCTCTCCAAGGAATCGGGAAACTGGACCCAGGGCAGGAAAAGCTGCGAAGATCAGGGCTCTGAGCTGGTGGTGCTCAAGAACGAGACAGAAATGGTAAACAGGGAGGAAAAGGCTTGGGAAGGACCCCGAAGTCCTGGGTTTTTAGGGGGGCAAAGGCTCCCAGCAGCAGGAGAGTTTGGGGTTCAGAACACAGGGACGCTTGTGTCCCACGGATTTGGGGGGTCAGGAAATCCCCACAGAGATTTTTTTGGAGCAACTGGTCTCTTCCACATCCCAGGAGAACGTCGAGAGTGTCACAGATGGGAGCCCATGGTCGGTGTGGGTCGGGTTGAGGTCACGGCAGAAGGAGTGGACGTGGGTGGACGACACCCCCTACGACCCCCACAGGTGAGTGTCCGAGGTCTGGGGGGGTAAAAATAAGCTTTGATTCATTTGAGACCCCGATCCACATCCACACATCACTGGGGGCCATGCAAGGGTCTCTTATTCCTCTGGTAACACCCTGCAGACCAAGAGTTGGGGTCCTGGGGCACACTGGGGGCATGGGGCACGTTGGGGTTGGTTATGGGGCATGTTGGGGTTGGTTATGGGGCACATTGGGGTTGGTTATGGGGCATATTGGGGTCGGTTATGGGGCACGTTGGGGTTGGTTATGGAGCACACTGGGGTCATGGGACACTTTGCTCCTCTCAGCCAATAAACCCTTCATTGTGTAGGTTTGGGGTCCTGCGGGAGCCAGACAAAGGGTTCTGTGGGACCCTGAAAGGCAAGAGCTTGGAGGTTGATGTCTGTGACAGTGACCACAAGTGGGTTTGCCAAAAAGCCCCTTTCCAGCTCTCCTCACCCACGTTTGGGAAGCTGGATGATGCCTCAACGTGACACACTCGGGCACGGACCTCGTGTGGTACAAAAAAAAAATTTATTACAATTTTTTCATGGTTTATCCACCCCGTTACATCAGCAGTAAATTCCTGTTAGTGACTTTTCTCTATATCTACTTTTTAGTTAAACATTCTCTGCCCAGGAGAAAAATACTCCCAAGCAATTTCACACACACACAGATTTATCACCACATCTGCATTTATCTTGCAAGTTCCACTTAAGTTTCTCCCAGGGTCATATAATCTCAGTCCCTACACTTAAGTGTTATTTTTATGCTTTTATACTACTGTAGATGACAATAAGCCAAGCGGCTCCATCACTGCTTTCCTTTGCAACCAAACTGTCCTAAAATAAACACACAGATTCCAACACCCGTCCCTTCGGTGTCTTCACTGTGAGGGCGACTCTGTGAGGGCGACTCTGTGAGGGCAGTTCTGTGAGGGCAACTCTGTGAGGGCAGTTCTGTGAGGGCAGTTCTGTCAGGGTAGTTCTGTCAGGGCAGTTTGTGAGGGCGACTCTGTGAGGGCAACTCTATGATGGCGATTGTGTGAGGGCAGTTCTGTGAGGGTGACTGTGAGGGCGACTCTGTGAGGGCAGTTCTGTGAGGGCAGTTCAGTGAGGGCGACTCTGTGAGGGCGACTCTGTGAGGGCGACTCTGTGAGGGTGATTCTGTGAGGGCAGTTCTGTGAGGGCAGTTCAGTGAGGGTGATTCTGTGAGGGTGATTCTGTGAGGGCAGTTCAGTGAGGGCAGTTCTGTGAGGTCAGTTCAGTGAGGGTGATTCTGTGAGGGTGATTCTGTGAGGGCGATTCTGTGAGGGCAGTTCAGTGAGGGCAGTTCTGTGAGGGCAGTTCTGTGAGTGCAGCTTTAACCCTCTCTGAGTGCAGCTTTAACAGGAGCACTGTGTCAGACTGTAGAGATTAAGTCGAGAACAGTCCAGAGAGGGGGATTGTGCCCAGCGGCTCCTGCCCGGCCAGTTTGGAGCACTCAGGTGCACTGAGCACTGACAATGAGTCACTGCACCCAAATCGTGCCAAGGACCCGCAGGAAAAGCAGCAGCGCGGTGGCTTCAGCCCCGGGATGGCAGGATCGCCGCAATTCAATCCAAGAATGGTTTGGGACGGGAGGGACCTCCAAGCCCATCCCATCCCCCCGCCGCCCCGGACACCTCGCAGCAGCCCCGGTGGCTCCAAGCCCGGTCCCCCCTGGCCGGGAACACTCTCGGGGACGGGGCAGCCAACTCTGTCCGACCGGGAGGCACCGGGGACGGGGCAGCCAACTCTGCCCGACCGGGAGGCACCGGGACGATCCCCGACGGGGGCGCACGGTCGGGTACAGGGACAGCCCACTTCACCCCCAGAGCCCGCTCCCAGCACCGCCGACACCCTCCACCCGGGGCAGGGAGAACCCTCCGGACCCCCCTTTTCTCCCCCTCCCGCTCCCCGAGCCCCCGCGCTCCCACCTCCACCTGGAACACGCGCTCGCCGCCGGTGATTTATTGACCGCCGGAGCCTTTTATTCCGACAGGCCCGTGACGTGAGTGAGGAAGGCGGGGAGGAGGCAGAGGAGAGGTTGTCGTCGAGGAAGGAGGAGGCAGAGGGGAGGATGCCCTGCACTGACCGCCCTCACAGCCGGGCACCTCCCCCGGGAAACGGTGCAGGAAAAGGGCAAGAGAAACACCCCTTTGTCTCCTTTCCGGCAGGACTGGGACACTTTTTGCTCCTCTCAGCCAACAAACCCTTTGTCATGCAGGTTTGGGGACCTGCTGGAGGTGGATGAAGGGTGTGGGACCCTGAAAGGCAAGAGCTTGGATCTTGATATCTGTGCCAGTGACCACAAGTGGGTTTGCCAAAAAGCCCCTTTCCAGCTCTCCCCAGCCACGGCTGGAGACGTTGGGAAATTGGGATGATGCTTCCACCTGCCACAATCAGGCAACGGACCCCGTGTGGTACAAAAAGAAATTTTATTGCAATTTTTTCATGGTTTATACACACCATTACTATGGGTAGGCTAAGCGAAGCGGCTCCATCCCTCCTTTCCTTTGCAACCCTGTGCAAGCCGTGGATGTGCAATGGGAGACAGTGTCCAGAGTTTTGCTGGAGGACTTTCCAGGTCCCTCTGGACCCATGGGAACAGCTGGATTCCAACTCAACATATTTCTGGATTCAGCGAAAATTTCACAGCCAGACGACTGGGATGCTCCCCCAGCAGTTCCAGTTACAGTGCTGAGGTGAAGCTCCATCGTCTGGCCGGAAATTTAGGCTGAAAGTCCCGATTTGGAGTCTCTTAATTTCCCCTCCCACAGGACGAAGTTGTTGGGGCGGCTGCAGATCCAGTTCTTCTCCGTGTGGCACAGGGACGAGCTGATCCTGCCCTGGTTCAGGTACCCACAGGGGCCCCCACCCCTCACCTCAAACCTGCAAATGCCAACGGGACCAGAGTCAGAAAGGGAAAAGGAAAAGAAGGAAACTCCCCCCCAAAAAATTAAGAAGAGCTGGGATTTCCTCTCCAGCAGAGAAGGGCTTTGGCTGGGGGGGTCTCTAAATCTCTGGTCAGGGTTGGGGGGCAGCGACCTCGGCCCATCCCAACCCCCCATGGAAAGCCAGGAGTTGCCTGGACACGGGGCAGGAGAAGGTGCCCATCCCAGGATGGGGCATCCCAGACTCCAGGAAATCCCTGGGCCCACCCTGGGGCTCCAGCACGGACACAGGGACCCACCTGCTGTTCAAGGCTGTGCCATTGATCCACTCCCAGCCATTATCCCTCTTTTCCAGCCCGATCCAGTGGTTTGCTTCACCTTTATAGCGCAGAAGGAAGGCCTGGAAGGCAAAGAAATGTTGGCTTTGGCCAGTCTTGCCTTCCCCACCTCCTCTTCCCCTCCTGTGCCCACCCCCAGCCAGACCTGGGGCTTTTCCCAAGGGGTTGGCTCCCGGCTCCAGCACTGGCAGCACTTTGGGGCCAGCCTGGGGGGTTTGGGGCTGCTTTTATCCTCCTGGTTTCCCCGTGTTTCCCACCCCGGTGCTGCTGCACAGGCTCAAGCCCAGTCCTCACCAGTTCATCCCAGTCCTCACCAGTTCCTCCCTGGTGCTTATGGTAGCCAGTGAAGCTCCCAGGGCCTCACACCTTTCCTGGCCCCTGGTCCAGTTGCCCTCAGCCTCAGAAAAATAATAACATTTTCCTTGGAAACCAGGCCAGGTGTCTGGGCACACGTGGGAGAATTCCAGCTCAGAGAAACGGGGTCTGACACTGAGAACTGAAACACAGAAAGCTGAGTCAGACACGTGGGCAGCCCTGAAAAGCAGCAAAATGGGGTTGATTCCTTGGTTGTTTTTTTTTTCCAGCAGCTGGAAGAGGGAAACTGGGGATGATGCTCTTAGGAAAGGTATAACTGAGGGAGGAGCAGGTGCCTGGAGCAAAGTGCAGGGAAAAAGGGAGTCACCCACTTTGGGAGCCTCCCTTGGTACCCGGAAGGTCCTGGAATCCTCCCCCTGGGGGTGCCTGGGTGGGACTCACTGGTCACTGTCACAGCCAGGCTGAAGCTGAGGATCCCCAGGAGCACACACAGAGCGAGGAGAACACGCATCTTGGGGGATGTTCTGTGGCCGGTCATGGTTCTGTAGGAGCCTGGGGCAGGAAAGAGCAGGGTGAGGATGGCCTGGCTCCTCTCCCCTCTGCTTTGCCCTCCTGTGCTGGACCCTCAGTCCATCCCCAGCCCCACCCAGGCCCATCCAGGGACCCTCTGGGGGCTCAGGAGTCCTTCAGAGTCACCGAGGTGTGTTTGAGGGCCTGGAGACGGATCTTCAGCCTCCAGAGGTGAATTCCCCAGCCTGGAATTCAGTGCAGCTGTGCCTGGGCTGCTCCACACCCACCCAAAGGCTCCATCCCCATCCCACTGATGCTCCTCCCAGAGCGAGATGCTCTCCCTCGGAGCGTTTGGGATTTTCCCAGCATTACCATATTTGGGCTCTTTCTCTGGATCACTGCAGGTGTTCAGTGGTTCCTCTTGGCTTGAAGAATTTGGCCTTTGGGTTCCTTTCCCCATCCTTGCAGAGAAGCCTCAGGGGCTGACGTTCCCTGGGCTCTGTGGGGTGGAAGCACTCAGCAGCCTGGGGTGGAAGGAGAGGAGAGGCTGAGGGGACCTGCAGGGAGCTGAGACCTCCTGGGCCACAGCCCAGCCAGCCACAACAGCCCCTGTGGGGTTGGAACTGGCTCTCAAAGTTTTATTGGTGCAAAGGGGCAGCCCCGGCAGGACTTTGTTCTGAGCTGAGGGCAGGAGGCGACACAAAGGACAGAGGGAGGGGGAAGGATTAAAGAGGAAAAAACAACCGCAACAAATTTAGCAGAAAGGAAAGAGAAAGACAAGTTTAAAAGCACTTTATTAAATAAAGAAGCCATTGAGAGCTCACAGCTCAAAGGCAGCTGAAGTGTTTGCAGGGGACAGGAGCCCGTTCAGGGCTCAGAAGAGGCACCGAGGGCTCGGAGCAGAGTTTGTGCTTTGGGGGCTCTTTTGCAAAAACACACAGGACTGAAAACAGCCTGTGACAGTTCACAGCACCTGTTCTGCTCGGGTTTTCCGTCTGTGGCTCCCCACGAGCTCGTTTGCTCACAGGAAACCCCGCTCTGGTTCCCCCCCCTCCCCGTTCCCACTGTTGCAGGAGCACGACCTGGTTCCCTGCACCCCAAACCAACAGGGGCAGCAGCTTTTGGTCCTCTGGGGTCTTGTGTAAGTTATTACCAGCACCAAACGGACCAACAGAAGCTCAGCAGGAACGTGTCCTGGTAAAACAGCAATATTTCACTGCCAAAGTGAGCTCTGAAAGCTGCAAAGGTTTGATTGTGGGTAAACGGATGTGAAAAAAGCACAAAGCGATTCCCTCAGAGGGGATTTGCAGGAGGAAAGCTCAAGGAATGCTCAGATAACAGCGTTTCCAGAGCAGTGAGAGAGTTAAATTGGCAGGAAAAAGGAACAAACACAGGATGGGACAGGAGGGGGTGGTGCTTCCGAACCCTGGGGGTTTCCAAAGTGACAGGACAGAGGGCAGACCTTGCCCAAGCTCTGAGCTGGAGCTGAGCCCGAAAGTGGGGGAGGGATCATTAGAGATAAAGGCTTGTTATTTGATAAACGAAGCTATCAGGTGCCTGGACCTGCTTGATATGGCAGATGTCTCAGTGCACAAGTTCAGCCCCCTCATTTCAAGCCAAAATTTCAGTCCTACTTTCAGTTCTGCCTCACAAATGACGACTGAACAAATTCAACAAATTCCCTTAAAAAGACCCCCAAAGGTTCACGTTGTGAGACCCCCCCTGGTGCAGCCCGAGCTCCTGCCCGGGTTTAATCCCTCCCAAACCCAATTCTGAGCCAGAAATCAGTGGGCTGGTGAAGGTTTTAACATTTGCAAAACTGAAGTTTAATTCTGAAACTAAAAGAGACCCAGTGCAGTTACTGACTCAGTCCCAGTCATTTTTGCTCCTTTGTGATGACTGATTTCTGCCTCCCAGTGATGACTGTACAGATTCCACAAATTCCCCTAAAAGGACCCCCGAGGGTTCACGTTGTGAGACCCCCCCTGGTGCAGCCCGAGCTCCTGCCCAGGTTCAATCCCTCCCAAGCCCACCGTGGTTTCCAGCTGGTTCTCTCCAGCTCCCCCCAAAATCACTGTTCATTCCACTCCACTGAAACAAATTAAAGTCCTTTTTATATCATTATTTGGCTCTTTGCACCACGATTTGCTCAATTCTGTCCCCAAGAAGCAACTCTGTCAGCAACAAGGGGCTGAAAAAAACCAACAAAATCACTGAAGAAGCAGCAAAAATGACAAACCAGCCCAACCCCGCAGCAGACACTCAAACCAACCCCATGGTAACAAAAGCCTCACTAAACCCAGCTGTAAAACTGGGACTTTTGGGGTTTATTCCCCCCTTCCCCTTCCACATGCCACGTTTAATTAATCAGGTGGTCATTGCAGCCCCCCCAGAGACAAGCCCCTGATGTGGGGGCTCAGCCCTGTCCCAGCCGTGGCTCACTGTGGGCAGGGAGCACCCACCAGCCCGAGTTTGGCAGCCCAGGGGCTGCTCTGGAGTACTCACCCTGCCAGGGCAGCTCTCAGTGTGTGGCTGATTTCTCGGAACTGAGTCTGTTGAGCCACAGGGAGGGGAAGGGAGACAAACAACAGAGGCGTGGTTTTGACCCCACAGCTCTCTGGCCGTTTGGTTGTTCACCAGCGGATCTCAGTGTTTCATCCAAAGCATATTTTTGAACCCTTCCTTGCTCAAAAATATTTAAGAGTTCCCAAACATGGGATCCGTGATGGGCTGGCCCTGGTTGGTGCCAGGTGCTGCTCTGTCACCCCCCTCCTCACCCGGGCAGGGGACAGAATTATCCCAAACTTTCACCCCGTGACAGCTGCACAGTTTGGAGCCAGAGAAGAAATGAGAAGCTGTTGGGGATGTACAACCACCGTTGTGAAATCTGAGAAACCCGGGGGGAGGTGTTGGGCTGAAGGGGTCCCACGTGGCTGCTCATAAGGCTGGGATGGAGGCCCTGCACTTTAAACACCATAAAAGATGGACCAGAGTGCACCCAACCAAGCACAAATATTGACATAATAATATTTACGACCTTGTTATACAGCCTTTCATTGCCAAGGGGAATTATTTCAGTGAAGAAAAGATCAACGGTCGTGATGAGGGGGGGAGGAGGAAAGGTAACTCAGGACTGTGCCCAGCAGCAGTTTGGAGCCAAAGGTCACTGAGCGCTGGCGATTTGAGTCACCGCTTGTAAAATGTGCCGGGGACCGGCAGGAAAAGCAGCCCCGCGTTGACTCCGGTCCGTGGAAACTGTTTCCTGGCATTTCTTGGCTCCGCGGGGGGGTTAAAATCGCTGCGAGGGGTCCCCACCCCCCGCGTCTGAAAGAGCCGC
>NW_020885169.1:0-9717 GCF_003945725.1 Corapipo altera
CCCCCCCCCCCCATGCCCTCCTCGTGACGGGGGGTGACGGGGGTCCCGTGTGCTCCCCAGACCTGCGGGAGCTGATCCCCTTCGTGAAGCCGGCGCCTATTGAGCAGGAGCTCTCCAAGAAGCAGAAGAAGCAGCAGGAAGGGGGGGGCAAGAAGAAGGCGGGGGGGGCCCGAGAGCAGGGGCTGGAGGAGCAGGTGAAGAACATGGCGGTCTGAGGGGGCCCCCCCCGCACTCCCCCGAGGGACTTTTGGGGTCTCCTGAGTCATCCCACCTTCCTCACTGGGCCATGCCCTCAGCTTCGCTTGGGGGAAATCACCGTCGGCTCCCCCCGCGGCACAAAGAACTGACACGTGTGTGGCCCTCCCTCGTGTGTCCCCCCCACCCGCTAAGTGGGGCCGGGGACCCTCCCCCGTGTCCTCCCTCCATCCAATAAAGGCCAGAGCTCCTGAGCTGCGTGTGCTGGGGGGATGCAGAGGGGGCACGGGGGGATCCAGCTTCCGCCCCAGCGTGCATGGGGACTGTCTCCATCTCCCGTGGACCCTCCTTTCCCCTCTCCCAGCCCCATACAAAGCTGCAGACAAAGCCCCTTTGTGATGCAAAGTGGGGCCGGGGGGCCCCCGGGCTCAGCCCCAGCTGCCGCCCGCTCCCCCACCGGGCTGAGGGGGGACACATAGGAGGGGTTTATCCCTCCATCACTACGGGGGGACCGGCTGCTTCCCCCCCCATCCCGTGTGTGCGTGGGAACTCCCGCCGGGGCGGGCGGGGCGGGCGGGGAGCGGCCCCCGTGAGTCACCGGAGCCCCCGGCAGGGGTGGGGGGGGCCCGGCGGTTCCGAGCGCCGCCCCGGCGCGGGGGGGTCTCCGCCGGGACCCGTCCGACCCGTTCTGCCGGCGGGGAGGACCCGGCTCCGTGCCGCCTGCCCGCACCCACGCCCCGGGACCGGCGCCGGCTGGGGGGGGCACCCACGGACCGCGGGGATCCGCCCCCACCCGCCCTCTGCAGTCCCCCCCAGTCTGTCCCGGTGCCCCCCAGCATCCCCAGTACAACCCAGTCTGCCAGTGCCCCCAGTTTCTCCAGTGCCCCCCAGCATCGCTAGTACAGTCCAGTCTGTCCCAGCGCCCCCCAGCTTCCCCAGTCCCTGCCAGTCTGTCCCGGTGTCCCCCATCATCCCTGGTCCCCCTCAGAGTCCCCCAGCTTCCCCAGTCCCTGCCAATCTGTCCCGGTGTCCCCCATTATCCCTGGTCCCCCCAGAGTTCCCCAGCATTCCCAGTCCCTGCCAGTCTGTTCCAGTGCCCCTCGGTCCTTGTGCGGAGGGACCAACCCAGGGGTCGGGGTGGGGGGGTCCCACGGCGTGGGGGGACATGGACCCCCGTGACCGGGGTCACAACCGGGGCGTGTGTGTGTGTGACACGTGCTGTGTGTGTCACATGTGCTGTGTG
The DNA here is from genome assembly GCF_003945725.1 of Corapipo altera. Classification (NCBI taxonomy): domain Eukaryota; kingdom Metazoa; phylum Chordata; class Aves; order Passeriformes; family Pipridae; genus Corapipo; species Corapipo altera. Next base: position 1,439 of record NW_020885169.1, read on the forward strand.
TCACACATAGCTGTGTGCTGTGTCACATGTATTGTGTGTGTCACATGTGCTGTGTGTCACACATGATCTGTGTGCTGTCACATGTATTGTGTGTGTTCTGAGTGTCACATGTGCTGTGTGTACTCTGTGTGTCACACATGTACCCTGTATTCTGCCCATGTCACATGCACTCACACGTGTGCCCTGCACATGCAGCCTGTGCATTCCCCACGTGTGCCATACGTGTACCCGTGACGTTCGTGTGTGTGCTAGGCCCTTCACATGTGTGTGTGCACAACGCACGTGTGTGTGTGTGCACCTTACATGCGTGTGTGCACAATGCACGTGTGTGTGTGCACCTTACGTGTGTGTGTGCACAATGCACGCATGTGTGTGTGTGCACCTTACATGTGTGTGTGTACACCTTACATGTGTGTGTCCACAATGCACGCGTGTGTGTGTGTGCACAATGCACGCGTGTGTGTGTGTGCGTGCACCTTACATGTGTGTGTGTGTGTGCACAATGCACGTGTGTATGTGCACTTTACGTGTGTGTGCGCAACCTGCTCTCGGGGGTGAAGCCGGTGCCCCCCGCGCTGCCGCTGCCGGTGCGGGTCCCGTTGCCGGTGCGGGGGCGGCGGCGGCTCCTTTAAACGCGGCGGGGCCGGTGCAGCGGCGGCTCCGCCCCGGCGGGCACGCGCGGGCGGGGCACAGGCGGCGACGCGGGGCGCTGCGGGCACCGGCACCGGCACCGGGGGGGCAGCGGCCATGGGCCTTCCACCCGCCCGCCGGGCCGCGCAGCCGCTGCTCCCGCTACTGCTGCTGCTGCTGCTGCTGCCGCCGCCCGCACCGGGACCCGCCACCGGCATCGCCATCGCCACCGGCATCGGCTCCGCTGCCGGCATCGCCGCCGACACCGGCATCGCCACCGGGACCGGCATCAACTCCGCCACTGGGACTGGCATCGGCTTCACCACTGGGACCGGCACCGGCAGCCGGAGCGGCACCGGGATCCGCCCCCGCCTTCCCGACGCACTCCCGGCGCCGCTTCAGGCTCACCGCGGCGGCACCGGGGACAGCGGCGGCACCGGGGACAGTGGCGGCTCCGCGCGGCCCCCACCGAGCACCGGGGACAGCGGCGACAGCACCGGGCCCACACCGAGCGATGGGACCGCACCGGGCCCCGGCAGGCACGGCGGCGGCGTTTGGGGGTCCCGAGGCACCGGCGGCACCGCGGGCGTCAGAGGCACCGCGAGCACCGGCGTCACTGGAGCCACGAGGAGCGCTGGAGACATCAGGAGCCTTGGAGGCGCTGGGGATGCTGGAGGCACTGGGGACGCTGGAGGCGTCAGGGATGCTCCTGGAGGCACCGGGGATACCGGAGGCGCAGGGGATACTGGAGGAACTGGAGACACCGGGAGCACCCATGTCCTCAGGGACAGCGGGAGCGCCGCGGATACCGGACACACTGGGAACACTGGCGTCCTCTCGGACAGCAAGAGCGCTGGGGCCATGCTGAGCTCTGGGGGAGCTGGGGGCACTGGGGGCACCCCAGTCCTCAGGGACATCAGGGATACTGGATGCACTGGGGAGACTGGGAGAGACACTGGAAGCACCGGGAGAGTTCCCAGGAGCAGCAGAGACACTGGACGTAATGAGGAGACTGGGAAAGTCCTCAGGGACACTGAGAGCACCAGAGAAGTACCCAGGGACACCAGGAACTCTGGGAATACTGGGCATGCTGGGGGCACCAACATCCCCAGGGGCACTGAGAGCACCAGCAAAGTCCCCAGGGACACTGGGAATACTGGACACACTGGGGGCACCAACATCCCCAGGGGCACTGAGAGCACCAACAAAGTCCCCAGGGGCACTGGGAATGCTGGACACGCAGGTGGCACCAACATCCCCAGGGACACTGAGAGCACCAGCAAAGTCCCCAGGGACACTGGGAATACTGGACGTGCTGGGGGCAACAACATCCCCAGGAACACCAGGAACACTGGGAATACCAGACATGCTGGGGACACCAGTGGCACAGGGGACACGATGAGCTCCAGGGCGGTTGAGGACCCCCAGATCAGGGCAGCCCCCAGACCCCCCGTGCTCCGCCCCCGCCGGAGCCCCAATACAGCGCCGCAGTTCCAGCCCTCCAGCTATCAGGCCATGGTGGAGGAGAACCGGCCCGCAGGGACGCTGGTGACACGGGTGACGGCACAGGACCCTGATGAGGGCGAGGCAGGGCAGCTGCTCTACGCCATGGCCGCACTCTTTGACAGTCGCTCTGACGCCCTGTTCGCCATGGACCCCGTGACAGGCACCGTCACCACGGCGGCGCCACTGGACCGTGAGAGCAAGAGTACCCATGTGTTCCGCGTGACGGCGGCCGACCACGGCGCGCCCCGGCGCAGCGCCATGGCCACGCTCACCGTCACTGTAGGCGACGCCAATGACCACGACCCGTCCTTTGAGCAGCCTGAGTACCGTGAGAGCGTGCGGGAGAACCTGGAGGTGGGCTATGAGGTGCTGACCGTGCGAGCCACTGATGGCGACACCGGGCCCAACGCCAACGTGCTCTACCGGCTCCTCAATGCCGGCAACGCCAACGAGGTGTTCGAGATCGACCCCCGCTCCGGCGTCATCCGCACACGTGGCCCCGTGGACCGGGAAGTGGTGGACGCCTTCGAGCTGCTGGTGGAGGCGGCGGACCAGGGCCAGGAGCCCCGCAGTGCCACGGCCACCGTGCGCATCGTGGTGGAGGACGACAACGACAATGCGCCGCAGTTCAGCGAGCGGCGCTACGTGGCACAGGTGCCCGAGGATGTGGTGCCCAATGCAGCCGTGCTGCGGGTGACGGCCACTGACCGCGACAAGGGCAGCAATGCCCTGGTGCACTACAGCATCGTCAGCGGCAACACCCGTGGCCACTTCTACATTGATGCCCAGACGGGCGCCCTGGACGTCATCACCCCCCTGGACTTCGAGGTCACCAAGGAGTTCACGCTGCGCATCCGGGCACAGGATGGCGGCCGCCCGCCCCTCTCCAACATCAGTGGGTTGGTCACTGTGCAGGTGCTGGACGTCAACGACAACGCCCCCATCTTCGTCAGCACGCCCTTCCAGGCCACCGTGCTGGAGAACGTCCCTGTGGGCTACTCTGTGATCCACGTGCAGGCCATCGACGCCGACTCAGGGGACAATGGCCGGTTGGTTTACACACTGCTGGAGACCAGCGCCGGCTTCCCCTTCACCATCAACAATGGCACCGGCTGGATTGTGGTGGCCTCCGAGCTGGACCGGGAGGCCATGGACTTCTACAGCTTCGGCGTGGAGGCGCAGGACCAGGGGACACCCCCCATGGCCTCCACGGCCAGCGTCAGTGTCACCATCCTGGATGTCAATGACAACAGCCCTGAGTTCACCCAGAGGGAATACGGTGCCCGCCTCAACGAGGACGCAACAGTGGGGACGAGTGTCCTCACCGTGTCTGCCGTCGACCGCGACGCCAACAGCGTCATCACTTATCAGATCTCCAGCGGCAACACCCGCAACCGCTTCTCCATCACCAGCCAGAGTGGTGGGGGGCTCATCTCTCTCGCCCTGCCCCTGGACTACAAGCTGGAGCGACAGTACCTGCTCACTGTCGCAGCGTCCGACGGCACCCGCCAGGACACCGCCCTGGTGGTCATCAATGTCACTGACGCCAACACCCACCGTCCTGTCTTCCAGAGCTCCCACTACACCATCAACATCAACGAGGACCGGCCAGTGGGTACTACGGTGGTGGTGATCAGTGCCACAGATGAGGACACCGGGGAGAATGCCCGCATCACCTACCTGATGGAGGACAGCATCCCCCAGTTCCGCATCGCCGCCAACACTGGCGCCGTCACCACCCAGATGGAGCTGGACTACGAGGACCAGGTGTCCTACACCTTGGCCATCACGGCGCGGGACAACGGCATCCCCCAGAAATCCGACACCACCTACCTGGAGATCCTGGTGAGCGACGTCAACGACAACGCACCGCAGTTCCTCCGCCACTCCTACCAGGGCTCCGTCTACGAGGATGTCCCTGCCTTCACCAGTGTTCTGCAGGTCTCCGCCACTGACCGCGACTCTGGGCTCAATGGCAGGGTGTTCTACACCTTCCAGGGTGGTGATGATGGCGATGGCGACTTCATCATCGAGTCCACCTCAGGCATCGTCCGCACTCTGCGCCGCCTGGACCGGGAGAACGTGCCGCTCTACTCCCTGCGGGCCTTCGCTGTCGACAAGGGGGTGCCGGTGCGGCGGACACCAGTGGAGATCCAGGTGACGGTGCTGGATGTCAATGACAACCCACCTGTCTTCGAGCATGACGAGTTTGACATCTTCGTGGAGGAGAACAGCCCCATCGGGCTGGTGGTGGCCCGGATCACAGCCACCGACCCCGACGAGGGCACCAACGCACAGATCATGTATCAGATTGTGGAGGGCAACATCCCAGAGGTCTTCCAGCTGGACATCTTCTCCGGGGAGCTCACGGCACTGGCCGACCTGGACTATGAGGCCAAGGCCGAGTACGTCATGGTGGTCCAGGCCACGTCGGCACCGCTGGTCAGCCGGGCCACCGTGCACGTGCGGCTGCGCGATGCAAATGACAACAGCCCCCAACTGAAGAACTTCGAGATCCTCTTCAACAACTACATCACCAACCACTCTGGGAGCTTCCCTGGTGGTGTCATCGGCCGCATCCCAGCCCACGACCCTGACGTGTCCGACCGCCTCACCTACGCCTTCGAGCAGGGCAACGAACTCAACCTGGTGCTGCTGGACCCCCAGAGCGGGGAGCTGCGGCTCAGCCCCGCCCTGGACAACAACCGCCCGCTGGAGGCCGTCATGAGGGTCTCTGTGTCCGGTAGGACCCCTGCCCAGGGAGGTGGGGGAGGTTTGGGGGTGTTATGGGGTCTCCCCACACCATTTTGGCTGCCCCCACCCTTCAGATCGGGGCGAGGGGGCTGATGTGCCTTGGGGTCCTGCCAACCCACTGAGGTGTTTTGGGGCCCCACCACCCCATCTTGGCTGCCCCCACTCTCCAGATCCAGGTGAGGGGGGGAGAGGGATGCTGTGCCCCCCCCAGCCCAGACACCCCTCTGGAGGCATTCAGGGTCCGCAGCACCCCCTTTTCCTCCCCCATCCTCTGGAGTGTCCGGAGGGGTCCAATACCACAGTGCACCTTCTTTTGGGGGGGCAGGACCCTGGTGGGTGTTGGGGTGGTCCTGACACCTCTCTGTGTGGCGCTGGTGGGGGCAGGACCCACTGTGTGTACCTGGGGGGAGGTTGCAGAGGCTGGTGTGTGCAAGGGGGGAGTCCTGCTACCCTTGGGTGGGTGCTGGGCGTCCCAGTGGGTGAATCTGTGGGGGCTCGAGGTGCAACGCAGTACTGGGGGGTCCTGGCACCCCAATGGATGTTTCCAGGAGAGCCCAGTGCTTGTATCTGGGGGGGGAACACATCGATGTCCTCACTGGGGGGTCCCCAAACGCAATGGGGGGCTCGCGGGATAAGAGGGGGGTGTACCATTGATTCAGGGGGGCCAGGAGGTGCTGCCGGGGGTGGGGGTCACCCTAGGGTGGGGGAGCATCTCCTTACCCCCCTCCCCAGAGCAGGGAGGAAAACTGAGTCACAGCCCAGGCCGTGATGTCCCTTGTCCCCATCTGCGTGTTCCCCCCTCACCCCCAGTTTGGGGTCCCTGCTCCGGCCACACAAAATGGGGGACCCAGGGCACAAAGGGTGGGGGCTGGGGGCCCCCCAAGCCCCCCCGGGGGCGGGGGCAACCGCGAAGGAAACAAAAGGTCTGGCCATAGCTGGGCCCCTGCGGCCGCGGCCATGGCAACCACCCCCCGGCACTGACCACTGGCCACGGGCCACCAGCCCCGCCACCCCCCACTCTGTCACCTCCTCTGGGCCCCCCGCAGTCCCCACGCTCCCTCTGTCCATCTGTCTGCCCACTGCCCATCTGTCCCGAGTGTCACTGCCCTGGGAGGAGGAGGAGCAGGAGGAGGAAGGGGGGTGTCCCAATGCTGGGCAGGGACTTTGTCTCCCCTGACCCCATAACCAACCCCAGCCCCATAACCAGTGCAAGTCCCATAACCAGCCCCATAACCAACCCCATAACCAGCACCAACCCCATAGCAATGTCAGCCCCATTACCAGCACCAGCCCCATAACCAGCCCCACCTCCATAACCAGCACCAACCCCATAGCCATACCCAACCCCATAGCCATACCCAACCCCATAGCCATACCCAACCCCATAACCAACCCCATAACCAATCCCATAACCAGTACCAACCCCATAACCAGCCCCATCCCCATAACCAGCTCCATCCCCATAACCAGCCCCGACCCCATAACCAGCCCCAGCCCCACTTGCCAGTGCCCGATGGGGTTGGTCACAGGGTTGGTCACCCCATGCCCACCCCACCTCCCACCCTCAGACCATCCACCCCTGCCTCCCCCCCAGTGTCGCCCAGGCCACCCCCCGACCCCTCAATGTCCCCCAGACTCCCAATGTCCCCCAGACCCCAATATCCCCCAGACCCCAATGTCCCCAGACCCCTCCAGCCCTGACCCCCCAATGTACCCAGACCCCAATGTCCCTCACCCCTGATCCCCCAATGTCCCCAGCCACCCCACTGACCTCCATGTCCCCCAACGTCCCCATTTCCCCACCGCTGACCTCCATGTCCCCCCGTGTCCCCAACCCCCCTTGCTGACCTGTGTTCTTGGTGTCCCCAGTTCCTCCCCATATCCCCGGTGTCCCCATTTCCCCCCGCTGACCCATGTCCCCGTGTCCCCAGACGGTGTTCACAGCGCCAGCGCACAGTGCGTGCTGCGGGTAACGGTGATCACGGACGAGATGCTCAGCAACAGCATCACCCTGCGCTTGGCTGACATGTCACAGGAGCTCTTCCTGTCACCGCTGCTCGGCCGCTTCCTCGAGGGGGTGGCGGCCGTGCTGGGCACCCCCCGGCACCGCGTCGTGCTCTTCAACATCCAGGCAGATACGGACGTGGGGCCGGCGCGGATCCTCAATGTGAGCTTGTCGGCGCTGCTGCCGCCACCCGTGGTCTCGCGCTTCTTCTCCTCCGAGGAGCTGCAGGAGCGGCTCTACCTCAACCGCTCGCTGCTGGCGGCCACCACGGCACAGCGAGTGCTGCCCTTCGATGACAACGTGTGCCTGCGCGAGCCCTGTGAAAACTACATGCGCTGCGTGGCCGTGCTGCGCTTCGACAGCTCCGCGCCCTTCCTGGCCTCCGACACCATCCTGTTCCGGCCCATCCGGCCTGTGCCAGGGCTGCGCTGCCGCTGCCCGCCTGGCTTCACCGGCGACTACTGCGAGACCGAGATCGACCTGTGCTACTCCAGCCCCTGCGGTGCCCACGGGCGCTGCCGCAGCCACGAGGGCGGCTACACCTGCGAGTGCCACGAGGACTTCACCGGTGAGCAGCGCCAGCCCAGGGGCCTCAGGCAACCTCTGCCATCCCCCATCCTCTGTCCAGCCTGAGATCCATCCATCCATCCATCCATCCCTAGATCCATCCATCCCCCCATCCATCCATCCATCCCTCCATCCTTCATCCAGTCCTCCAGCTATCCATCCCTCCATCAATCCATCCATCCATCCCTCCATCCCTCCACTCATCCCTCCATCCTGCCATCCATCCATCCGTTCTTCCTCCCTCCTTTCCTCCCTTCTTCCTTCCCCTTATCCATCCATCCATCCATCCATCCCTAGATCCATCCATCCATCCATCCATCCATCCATCCATCCATTCTTCCTCCCTCCTTTCCTCCCTTCCTCCTTCCTCTTATCCATCCATCCATCCCTTCTTCCTGGTGTCCATCCTCATCTTCCCTCATCACCTCCTCTTCAATCTCCCTCCCTCCCTCCATTTCTCCCTCCTTCCATTTCTCCCTCCCTCCCTCCTCCATCCTTTCCTTCCTCGTGGTGTTCATCCTCCCTCCTCCCCTTTGTTTCTATCCCTTCAACCTTCTCCTCCTCCATCTCCCCACCTCCCTCCCTCTCCTCTACCCCCTCTCCCTCATGCCTCCCTGTCCCCGCTGTCCCTCCCAGCCCCCCCCATGATCCTCCCATGAGGTCCCTGCAGGGGGGACAGGGACACTTGGGGGGGCAGAGCCCTGGGGAACCCCTGTGTGGGGTGGGGACCCCTGGGGACACCCCCCCAGGGTCACAAGGGGACTGGTGAGACTGGGGACATCCCCCCACCTCCACTCTGGGGACCCCAACCCCCCAC
>NW_020885169.1:12717-13176 GCF_003945725.1 Corapipo altera
GGGTGCGGTGTGGGATGTGCCCCCACCCATGCCCCCACCCCACGGTCGGGGGGTGCCCGGGCTGGGTGCGGGGGTGGTGTCGGGGCTGGGCACGGCCCCACGCGTGTTTCCCGCAGAGATGGCGGCCCCGCAGCGGTTCGTGGGCAGCAGCCGCGTGGCGTGGGCGGGGCTGGCGCTGCCCCTCGCCCTGCCCTGGCACCTCCGGCTCATGTTCCGCACCCGCCACCCACGGGGGGTCCTGCTGAGGGCGGGGGCGGGGGGGCGCCTCAGCCTCACCCTGCAGGTGGGCACGGGGTGCAGCGAGGGGCACCGGGGGACAAAGGGGGGAGCACGGGGTAGACGGGGGGCATGGGGAACACGGGGGGGCACAGAGGGGCACGGGGAGGTCACGGGGGGCATCGGGGGGCACAGGTTGGAGCATGAGGGGGCACGGGGGGGAGCACGGGGAGCACGGGGGGG
>NW_020885169.1:13276-59562 GCF_003945725.1 Corapipo altera
GGGGGGGGGGGTGTGGTGTATTTCCCGGTGCCCCCCCAGGTTTTCGGGGTCCCTGACGTGTGCCCCCCCCGCAGCTGAGCGAGGGGCAGCTGGAGGTGGGGGCCTGGCAGGGGGGTGCCCGCCTGGCCGTGTTGCGCCTGCCCCAAGCCAAGGTAGACGACGGTGCCTGGCACCACGCAGAGCTGGAGCTGCGGGGGGGCGGGCCCGGCCGCGACCCCCCCGCCACCCTCCTCCTCCTCACCCTCGACTACGGCCGACACCAGGTGGGGGGAACCCGCCCTGCCGACCCCCATGGGTGCCACCGCGGCACCCTCCGTGCCACCCCAAGGCACCCACGGCTGTCCCTGTGCCCCCCACAGGCGGTGGGCGACGTGCCCGGGGAGCTGCAGGGGCTGCGGCTGCGGACCCTCAGCCTTGGGGGGCTGCCCGGGGAAGGGGGAACTGTGGAGGAGGGATTCCGGGGGTGCCTGCAGGTAACAGGGCAGGGGGGGACACAGGGGGCACGGGGGGAATGAAAGGTACTGGGGGGGCACGGAGGGGGCACCAGGGGGCCATGGGGAGGATGGATTCCAGGGTTACCTGCAGCTAACGGGGCACCGGGGGGCACAGTGGGTGCGGGGTGGGCACAGGGGGCACGGGGGGCACAGGGAGGAGAGAGAGTGACACAATGCAGTGGGGTCTGGGTTGTCCCAGGGGGTCCCATGTCACAGTGGGAGGACATCGTGGAGGGGTGACACCGGAAAGGAGTTTCGGGTGTCTCGGGGGGTCCCGGGTGGCACTGAGGGACACTGGGGGGGGGGGCGTGTCAGGGGTAGCGCGTGGGGTGTCTTGGCTCTCAGTGGGGGGCACTGATGGGTGACCCCGCAGGGGCTGCGCATGGGGGACACGTCTGTGACGGTGGGTGCCCTGAGCCTGGCACAGGCTGCCCAGGTGAACGTGGAGGGGGGCTGTGCCCTGCCCGACCCCTGCGACTCGGGGCCCTGCCCCCCCCCCCCCCCCTGCCGCCCCGGGGGCCACAGCCCCCCCCCCCCGTGCCACCCTGGTGAGCAGCGACCCCCTCCAACACCCCCTGACACCCCCTTGACACTTCCTAGGACAGTGACACCCCTGTGACACCCCCAGTGCCACGCTGGTGGGCAGAGACCCCCCTAACATCCTCCCTGCCCCTCAGGGCACTGCACCCTCCCTGGGCACTGCCACCCCCAGCACTGTCCCCTGGGCACTGCCACCCCTTATCACTGTCCCCAGAGCACTGCCATCCCCTTGTCCCTGTCCCACTTTCCCTGGGCACTGCCACCCCTTTATCCCTGCCCCTCTGTCCCCGTCCCTGCCCCCCCGATGCCCGCTGTGTCCCCGATGCCATGTCCCCAAGACCGTGTCCCCAACGCCGTGCCCGTGCCCATGCCCAGGGTACTTTGGGGACAACTGTGTCAGCGCCTGTGCCCTGGACCCCTGCGAGCCCCCGGGCACGTGTGCCCGCCGGCCGGGCACGGCCCCCGGCTACACCTGCCACTGCCCCTCGGGCACCTTCGGCACCCTGTGCCAGCACCGGTGGGTGACACTGTGGGGACACTGGGGGGGGATTGGGGAGGGCGGGCAAGGTATGGATAGGGCAGTGTGGGCACGTGGGGGTACAATGGGTGGGCAAGGGTCAGGATGGGGATCCAGGGGGCACTCTGGGGGTCCAAGGGGTACTATGAGGGTGCAGGGGGCACTGTGGGGGCACAAGGGGCACTGTGGGGGTCCAAGGGGCATTGTGGGGACACAAGTGTCACCGTGGAGGTCCGAGTGACACTGTGGGGGCAAAGGGGACATGGAGGGGTGTCCGAGTGGCCCCGTGGGGGTACCCAAGGCGGTGCCCCCCCCCGGTGCCAGCCCTAGTGCCCACAGGGAGGCCCAGCCGTGCCCACGGGGGTGGTGGGGACACCCCACGTGTGGCCCCTGCAGCTGTGATGCCTCGAGGGGCTTCGACCCCGACTGCAACAAGACCACGGGCGAGTGTCACTGCAAGGTGGGACTGGCACCCCCTTGGTGCCACCTGCCACTCCCTGCCACCCCCTGTCACCCCCCTGTGCCCTCAGTGACCCTGTGCCACCCCCTGTCATTCCCCCGTGCCCTCAGTGACCTCTTGTGCCCCCTGTCACCCCATATCACCTGCCACCTCCTGGCACTCCTGGGCACCCCACTGCCACTTTTTACCACCTCTTCCACCCCCTGGCACCCCCCTACCACCCCGTGGCACTGTCTGCGGCCCCCTGTCACACTCTCGTGCCCACAATGACCCCCCTGCCACGCCCTGCCACCACCTGCCACCCACTGCCACTCCCTCTGTCCCCCCATGCCCGCAGTGATCCCTGACACTCCCTGTCACCTCCTGCCAGTCCCTGTGACCCTCTGTGACCCCCTCGTGACCCGCTGTCACCCTCTGCCACCCCTTGTCACCTCCTGCTACTGCCTGCCCCCTCCCCACCATTCCCGTGGTGACCCCCTGCCCCCGTGTCACCCTCTGCCACCCTTTCCACCCCCTGTGACCCCGTGTCAGCCCCTGTGACCCCCATCACCTCCTGCCACCTCCTGTAACACCCTGTGACTCCCTGCCACCCTCTACTATACCCTGTCATCCTCTGCCACCCTCTACCACTCCCTGAGACCCCCTGTCACCCCCTACCCTCCTGTCACCCCTTGTCACCCTTTGCCACCCCTGTCATCCCCTGCTCCCCAATCCCTCCCCTGCCACCCTCTGTCCCCTCTGTGCCCGCAGTGACCCCCTGTCCTCCTCTGTCCCCCTTCTCACCTCCTGTCCCCCCCTGCCCCCCCCGTGCCTGCCATGACCCTCTGTCCTCCCCTGTCACCCCCTGTCCTCCCCCTGCCCCCCGGTGCCCACAGTGACCCGCTGCCCTCCCCCTGCTGCCCTCCCCAGGACAACCACTACCGTCCCGCGGGCAGTGACACGTGCCAGCCGTGCGAGTGCTACCCCACGGGATCGCTGTCGCGGCGCTGCGATGCCACCAGCGGGCAGTGCCTCTGCAAGGCAGGGGTCATCGGCCGCCACTGCGACCGCTGTGACAACCCCTTCGCCGAGGTGACAGCGGGCGGCTGCGAAGGTGGGCACCGCACGGGGGCCCTGTACCACTGCGTGTCACCGCGTGTCACCTCATGTCACCTTGTCACTTCGTGTCACTTTATCGTGTTGTGCCACTTTGTGTCACCTTGTGTCACTTTGTGTCTCCCTGTGTCAGCCACTGTCCCCCTGTGTGCCCTGCTGTCCTTCTGTGTCCCACTGTCCCCCTGTGTCCGTCTGCCCCCTGGTGACCCTGCTGTCCCCCTGTGTCCCTCTGTCCCCCTGGTGACCCCACTGTCCCCCTCCGTGCCCGCTATGCCCCGGTGACACCCTTGTGCCCGCAGTGAACTATGACAGCTGTCCCCGGACCATCGAGGCCAACATCTGGTGGCCCCGCACCCGGTTTGGGCTCCCAGCAGCCGCACCCTGTCCCAAGGGCTCCGTGGGTATGTGGGGACACAGGCACAGGGTGGGGTGGCACTGGGGACACTGTCGTGGCATTGCTGGGATGGAGCTGGGGGGGGGTGACAGAGTAGTGGCACCACTGGGATGGGATTGGGATGGTGACACTGTGGTGGCAGCAGTGGGACAGGGCAGGGGGGTGACATGATGGTGGCACAGCTGGGATGGGTTTGGGGTGGGATGACACCATGTTGGCATTGCTGGGGTGGAACTTGGGAGGGTGACAGAGTGCTGGCACTGCTGGGGCAGGGCAGGGAGGTGACACTGTGGTGGCACCACTGGGATGGGATTGGGGTGGTGACACTGTGGTGGCACCAGTGGGACAGGGCTAGGGGGTGACATGATGGTGGCACAGCTGGCATGGGTTTGGGGTGGGATGACACAATGGTGGCATTGCTGGGATGGGGCAGGAGGGAGTTGTGGTGGCATTGCTGGAGTGGTACAGGGAGGTGACACCATGGTGGCACCTCTGGGATGGGGTTGGGGTGGTGACATCATGATAACATTGCTGGGGTGCAACTGGGGGATGACAGAGTGGTGGCATTGCTGAGGTGGGGTTGGGGTGGGATGACACCGTGGTGGCATTGCTGGGACAGGGCAGGGGGCTGACACAGTGGTGGCACAATTAGAATGGCTTTGGACCAGTGGCACTGTGGTGGCACCCCTGGGATAGGTTTAGGGCGGTGACTCTATGGTGGCATTACTGTGATAGATTTGGGGTGGTGACACTGGTGGCACTGCAGGGTTGGGGTTGTGACACTGTGGTGGCACAATTAGGATGGGTTTGGGGCGGTGCCACCACGGTGCCACCACAGAGACCAAGTCGGGCTGGGCCGACCCCCCCCAGCCCCCACCGAAGACGGCACCGGGGGGGCACTGCTGTGATGGCACTGCCAACACGACACACCCCTGTGGTGCCCTCCCTGCCGTGCCCGCGGCGGTGCCACCTGAGTGTCCCCCCCAGGTACGGCCCTGCGCCATTGCGACGAGCACAAGGGGTGGCTACCCCCCAACCTCTTCAACTGCAGTGCCCTGGCCTTCGCCGCCTTGCGCCCCTGGGTGAGCCGCGCCGGCACCCGCCACCACACCTGCGCCCCCCCGCGGTGCCACCGGTGCCACCCTGAGCCCGCGTGTCCCCCCCAGGCAGAGCAGTTGGTGGGCAACGAGTCGCGCTGGGACGCAGGGCAGTCGCGCCGGGTGGCGCTGGCGCTGCGCGAGGCCACGCGTGGAACCCGCGGGTACTTCGGCAGCGACGTGCGCCTGGCATACCGCCTGGCAGGGGCTCTGCTGCGCCACGAGAGCCGCCAGCGCGGCTTCCGCCTCGCCGCCACGCAAGACGTGCACTTCACCGAGGTGAGGCGGGGGCACTGCAGGGGGCACGGCCTGGGGAGGAGAGGGTGGGAGAGGGGCTACCAGGGTGAGCACGGGGTGGGAGAGGGGCATCAGGGTGGGCACGGTATGGGGAGGGGTGGGAAAGGGGAGGGGAGGAGGGTGGGAGGTGGAGGGTGGCATGGGGAGGGGGTGGGAGGGGAGGGGGGGGGAAGGGAGGGGAGATGCCAGGGTGTGGGGCACTCACTGCCAGGGCATGGGGCATTCACTCTCAGGGTGGGGGGCACTCACCACCAGGTTGGGGGGCACTCCTATGTGCAGGAGGAAGGTGCAGGGGGATGCAGGAATGTGGGTACCAGGGGGATGGGCACCCTCCTGGCAGGGGGAGTTGGGGAAGGAGCCCAGACACTGATGGACACCCCCCTGTGGGTGCAGGAGCCCAGAGGTGATGGGCACCCATCTGGGCGGGGGTGTTGGTGTAGGAAGTCAGATGCCAGGGCAATGGGCACCAGGACAGGGACGGATATTGGGGCAGGAGCCCAGACACCAGGGTGCTGGGCACCCTCACGTGGGGGCAGGATGCCAGGGTGGGGGGCACCTGCCTGTGAAGGGGGGACTGGGGATGGAGGCCAAAGGCTGGGGTGATGGGCATCCACATGTGGGTGAGCCAGAGCCCAGACACCGGAATCATGAGCACTCCCAGGAAGGAGGAAGTTGTGCAGAAGGCTGCATACCAGGGGGATGGGCACCCTCATGTGGGGGGCAGAAGAGCAGATGCCAGGGGGATGGGCATCCGCCTGGCAAGGACATTGGTACAGGAGCCCAGAGTCCGGGGCGATGGGCACCCTCCTGGGGGATGACACCAGGCCAGGAGCCCAGGCCCCAAGGTGGGCTATGGGAACCTATCTGGGGAGCTGCGTCAGTGCTGGAGCCCCTGCCCTGGCATGCTGGGCACCCTCATGGAGGGGGCAGGGCTTTGTGTCCCTCGCCTTCGGTGGGGAGGGTGGATACAGCCCCCCCCATGCCCCGCTGTGGGTGCCAGGGCACCGCAGAGCCCTGCAGGGGGGTGGCACGGCGGGGTGGGGTTGGGGACCCTGTTCCCGGCCAGCAGGGTGGCAGAGCCCGATGCCACCGCCCCGCCGTGCCTCCAGAACCTGCTACGGGTGGGCAGTGCCCTGCTGGACGTGGACAACAAGCGGCACTGGGAGCTGATCCAGCAGACGGAGGGGGGCACGGCCCAGCTGCTGCGGCACTTCGAGGAGTACGCGCGGGCCCTGGCACGGAACATGCCCCAGACCTACCTGAGCCCCTTCACCATCGTCACCCCCAACATCGGTCAGTGCCCCCCCAGGGGCTGGGCACGGGGGGGGCTGGGGACACGGCGGGGGACAGGGGGGACTCTGGGGACAGGCGGGGCTGGGGACACGGCAGGGATGGGGATGCGGGGGCTGGGGATGTGGCTAGGCTGGGGACAGGGGGGGCTGGGGACGGAGGTGGGCTGGGGACATGGGGACTCTAGGGACATGGCTGGGCTGGGGACTGGAGGTGCTGGGATCCATGTCCCCGGGGTCTGTGGGTGCTGTGGGTGCCGTGGGTGCCATGCCGTGCCATGGGTGCCATGCCATGCCATCGGTGCCGCAGTGGTGTCGGTGGTGCGGCTAGACAAGAGCAGCCCAGCGGGTGCCCGCCTGCCCCGCTACGAGGCCCTGCGGGGGGAGAAGCCCTCAGACCTGGAGACCACCGTCATCCTGCCCGACAGCGTCTTCTGGTCCCCTGAGGGCAGGCGTGAGTCTGGGGGGCACAGGGGGGCTGCCAGGGCTGGGGGACCCCCTGGCAACCATAGGGCTGGCAGGGATGGGGACCCCCTTGCACCTATGGGGCTGGCAGGGATGGGGAGCCCCTGGCATGGGTTTGGCAGGGATGGGGGACCCCCTGGCATCCATGATGCTGGCAGGAATGGGGAACTCCTAGCATGGGGCTGGCAGGGCTGGGGGGACCCCCTGGCATGGGTCTGGCAGGGCTGAAGACGCCACTGTCACCATGAGTGGCCATGGGGGTGGCAGGGTTGGGGACCCCACTGTCACCATGGGGACTCCAGTGTAGCCATGGGGGTGGCAGGGTTGGGGACACTGCTATGGCCATGGGGGTGGCAGGGTTGGAGACCCCAGTGTCACCACAGAGATCTCTGGGTGGCCATGGGGTGACAGGGCTGGGGACACTGATATGGCCATGGGGGTGGCAGGGTTGGGGACCCCCAAATAGCCATGGGGGTGGCAGGGTGGGGGACACTGGGACGGCCATGACACATGGTGCCACCCCCCACCCGTGCCCCCCAGGCCCCTCCAGCGGGCACGGGCAGGCCCTGCCGGGCACGGGCGGGCAGGAGAAGGAAGAGGAGGAGGAGGAAGAGGCCGAAGAGGAGGAGGAGGAGGAGGAGGACGGAGAGGTGACCGTGGTGACCCGGCACAGGCGACACCCGGCCCTTGGCGAGGGCCAGGCAATCGCCAGCGTCATCATCTACCGCACCCTGGCAGGGCTCCTCCCGCCACGCTTCGACAGCGACAAGCGCAGCCTCCGGTGCCACCGCCGAGGGGGGCACGGGGGGCGCGGGGAGGCATGGGGGGCTGGGCGAGGCAGGGGGGATGCCAGGGCGAGGGAACCCATCGGGAGGGTACCGGGAGGAGGGACTGGGGGGGGTCCTCGGTCCTCAGAGAGCTGGGCAGGAATGGGAGAGGGGACACATGGGGTGGCTGAGGACGGGGGAACAGGATGGGGAAGGGGCCCATGGGTGCTCGAGGGTGGGGGACACGTGGATTGCCCAAGGATGAGGACACAGGGTGGGGAGGGGGCCCATGGGTTCCCAAAGGTGCCCATGGGGTGCTCAGGAGTGGGGGAAGAGGGGATGGGAGGATGCTCATGTTGGGGGGGGGCACAGGGAATTGGACCCATGGGGTGACAAGGGTAAGGGGGGCACAGGGGATTGGGGGTACCCAGGGGTGGGGGTGCAGGGGGAGGGGTCCATGGGGTACCCAGGGGTGCCCAAGGGGTTGGAACACCAGATAAGGAGGATCCCCAGGGGTGCCCATGGGTGGGGGCACCAAAGGGAGAGGGGACCAAGGGGTCCCCAAGAATGGGGCCCATGGGTTGCCAAGGGGTGCCCAAGAGAAGGGCACAAGGGATAAGGAAGGGCCGCAGGAGTAGGGGCACAGGGGGTGGGGAGGGGGGTGCAGGGGATGGTGCCCGTGGGGTGCACAAAGGAGGGGGCACAGATAAACGGGGTGGTGCCCGCGGAGTGCCAGGACATTGTGGGGCATCGAGGTGGGGTTTGGGGTGCCCCCTGACCCCGGTGCCCCACCCCAGGGTGCCCAAGCGCCCCGTTATCAACACACCCGTGGTCAGCATCAGTGTCCACGCGGGGGGCACGGCGGGCACAGGCACCCCCCGGGAACTGGTCAAGCCTGTCACCCTCCAGTTCCGGCTCCTGGAGACGCAGGAACGCTCCAAGCCCATCTGCGTGTTCTGGAACCACTCCCTGCGGTGAGGGGGGACACAGACACCCTGGGGGGACAGGGACACTCTGGGGGGACAGGGACACCCCGGGGGACAGGGACACTGCGGGGGGGGCGACACAGGGACAGCCCAGCGGATAGGGACACTTGGGGGGAATGGGGACACCCTGGGAGTGACAGGGACAACCTGGGGGGACAGGGACAGCCCGGGGGAGAAAGGGACACTCCAGGGAATGAGGACAGCCCGGGGGGCGACAGGGATACTCCAGGGAATGGGGACAACCCAGGGGGTGACAGGGACACTCCGAGGGGCACAGGGACAGCCCAGGGGGTACAGGGACACCCCTGTGGGTGTAGGTGTGTCCCTGACGTCCCCGCGGTGTCCCCGCGGGTCCTTGCAGAGTGGGTGGCACTGGGAGTGTGTCCCAATGGGTGTGGGTGTGTCCCTGACGTCCCCGTGGTGTCCCCGCGGGTCCCCTCAGGATGGGTGGCACTGGGGGTTGGTCTGTGTCCCGGTGGGTGTGTCTCGGTGGGTGTGGCTGTGTCAATCATGTCCCAGTGATGTCCTCGCGGGTCCCCGCAGGACGGGTGGTGCAGGGGGTTGGTCGGCGCGGGGCTGCGAGGTCGCCTTCAGGAACCGGAGCCACGTGAGCTGCCAGTGTCACCACCTGACCAGCTTCGCCGTCCTCATGGACATATCCCGCCGGGAGGTGGGACAGGGGGACACTGGGGGCACGGGGGGACATGGGGGGGCATGGGGAGATGGGAACACCAGGGACATGGGGACATGGAGGGACGTGGGGGGATGGGGACACCAGGGACATGGGGGACACTGGGGGACATGGCAGGACATGGGGGGATGGGAACACCAGGGGACATGGGTACATGAGGGGATATGGGAGGGGTGGGGGACATGGGGGGATGGGAACGCCAAGGACATGAGGACATGAAGGGACATTGGAGGGGTGGGGGACATGTGGACATGGGGACACGAGGGGACATGGATCCATGAAGGGATATGGGGACATGGGGGGACATGGGGGGACATGGGAACATGGGGGTATGAGGATACCAGGGGACATGGGGGCCATGGGGACACAAGGGTGATGGGAACACGGGGGGACATGGGTGACATGGGGGGACATGGGTGATATGGGGCCATGGGAACACAGTGGTATGGGGACAGAGAGGACATGGGGACACAGGGGAACAGATAGGACACAGCAACCCTGGGGCATGGGGTGACCTGAGTCAGGGCCCTGGTGGGAACACAGGGACATGGGGGGAGACAGATGGGACACAGGGGACATGGAAGGGCACACAGGGTGGGGACAGGGCCCTGCTGGGGACACGGGGACATGGGGCACACAAGGTTAGTGGGCAGTTTCTGGCATAGGGGCAGGGCTACAGGGGCAGGGGAGGGGCTGGTGATAAAGGGGAGGGGACAGGGGTAGGAGGGTCTTAGCAGAAGGGGAGGGGCCTAATGGGGCAGGGTCAGTGCAGGGATAAGTGCCTGTGAGGGTGGGGCTGAGGAAGGTGGGTGGGGCTTCAGTGGGCAGGCCTGATCAGGATGGGTGGGGCTCCCTTGGGGCAGGGCCAATAGCAGTTGGGCAGGTCGGTCTCCAAGAGACAGGGGCAATGTGGGTGGGGCTTAAAGGGGCAGGGATGAATGATGTGGGCGGGGTTTCACATTGGGGTGTGGCATTGTGGGTGAGGCCTCCCAGGCCCAGTGACTGGATGGGCTGTACGGAGGGAGTGTGTCTCTCTCCATGGGCATGTTTCTGTTGATGGGCATGTCCATGGGCATGTCTGTGTCCGTGGGCCTGTCCTTGGGCATGTCCGTGTCAATGGGCATGTTCATGGGTGTGTCCTGTGGATGGGTGTGTCCATGGATGGCTCCATGGGTGTCCATAGGTGTGTCCCTGTCTATGGGTGTGTCCATGGGCGTATCCATGGGTGTGCTCATGGATGTGTTCATGGGTGTGTCTATGGGTGTGTCCATGTTCATGGGCGAATCCATGGACGTGTCCATGGGCATGTCTCCGTGGATGGGCATGTCCATGGGCATGTCCCTGGGCATGTCTCTGTGGATGGGCGTATCCATGGGCGTGTCCATGGGTGTGTCCCTGGGCATGTCCCTGTGGAGGGGCATGTCCATGGGCGTGTCTCCCTGCAGAACGGGGAGGTGCTGCCCCTGGCGGCCCTGACCTACGGCTCTCTGGGGGTGGCCCTGGCGGGGCTGGTCCTGGTGGTGCTGGCCCTGGGCACACTGCGGGGGCTGCACTCCAACCGCCACAGCATCCGGCGGCACGGCGCCGCCGCCCTACTTCTGGCACAGCTCGTGTTCCTGCTCGGCATCAACCAGGCCGAGCTCCCGGTGAGCAGGGCAGAGACAGCAAAGGGACAGGGAGGATCTGGGTTGAGGGTTGGGGAATTCACAGCTTGGGAGTGGCTGGAATGGGGGGGGAAAGGGAGGAGACTGCTGGGATTTGGGGTTTTGGGGCTGGGGGTCCACCACTGGGGAGGTTGGGGGGGCGAGGGTGGGAGGGAAAGGGGGGGGAAAGGGGGGAGGGGGGGGTTTTGGTGGGGGGGACTCGTTGAGTGTGGCCGGTGGGCATGGCAGTGACCGGATGTGGCCCAGGGGGTGTGCACCGTGGGGGCCATCCTGTGCCCGAGTGTGGTGGGCAGGGTGGAGCGGGCAGGGCTAGCTGGAGGGGTCAGTGGGCACCCAGTGAACCCAGTGAGGGGGTGTGGGGACCATCCTGCTGCAGTTCCTGTACCTGGGGGTGCGGGGGTCGGGGGGGGGGGGGTCAGTGACAATGAGTGACGGGTGCGGATGTGTCCCAGCTGGCCTGCACAGTGCGGGTGGGCTCAGTGACACCCAGTGACAGGGTGTGGGGACCATCCTGATGCAGTTCCTCTATCTGGGGGTGGGTGGGCTGGGTGGGTGGGGTCAGTGACACCCAGTGAGGGGGTGTGGTGGCCCATCTGGTGACCATCCTGGGTGGGTGGGCTCTGTGACACCCAGCGACAGAGGTGGGGGTGTCCCAGTTGGCCTGCACAGTGGTGGCCATCCTGGGTGGATGGGACTGTGTGGCTGGGCTCGGGGCAGACCCACTGATGGGGGTGCGTGTGTCCCAGCTGGCCTGCACGGTGGTGGCCATCCTGCTGCAGTTCCTGTACCTGGGGGCGGTGGGCTGGGGGCTGCTGGAGGCCCTTCACCTGTACCGGCGCCGCAGCGAGCCCCGCAGCGTGGACAGGGGGCCCATGCGCTTCTACCACGTGCTGGGCTGGGGGCTGCCTGCCTTCATCACCGGTGAGTGCCGCCCTACACTTTGACCCCGGCCCCACCCCCACCCCACAGCCCACCTGGTGCCGGGTGCCCACCTGGGCCAACGCCTTCCGGTGGCCCCGCCCCCTTCTCAGTGGTGGCCCAATCTAGAAGAGCTCCGCCCCCAATAGGGAATAGTCCCGCTCAATCCAGAATAGCCCCAGCCCAATCCAGAGTAGCCCAGCTCCCAATCCCAAATAGCCTCACCCAATCCAGAATAGCCACACCCCCAATCTGTAATAGCCCTGCCCCCATTTCAGAATAGCCCCACTCATTCCGGAATAACCCGACCCTAATGCAGAGTAGCCACACCCACTTTGGAATAGCCCCGCCCCAACCCAGAATAGCCCCACCCAATCCCGAATTGCACCTACCCTAACCAGAATAGCCCCCAGTGCCCCTCTGCCCTCCATGGGTCCCCTCCATGCCCCCAAAGCACCCCATGGGTGCCCCTTTGTCCCCAATGCCTCCCAAAGTCCCACATGGGTCCCCTCTGTGCCCCCAAAGCCCCTCACAGGCGCCCCCTTATCCCCAGCGCCCCCCTGCCATCAAAGCCCCACTCCGCATAGCCCTGCCCCTGAAGCAGCCCCACCCCTGACCTTACCCCCTCACCTGCCCCACCCATGCCCCATTTAGCCCCACCCCTTAGCCCTGCCCCCTCTCAGCCCCGCCCCTGCACCCCCTTTTGCAGGCCTGGCTGTGGGGTTGGACCCCGAGGGTTACGGGACCCCCGAGTTCTGCTGGCTGGCCCTGCACGATCCCCTCGTGTGGAGCTTGGCTGGCCCCGCCGCCGCTGCCCTCGCCGTGAGTGGAGGCTGGGGGGGCGAGGGGGGCGGGGGAGACCCCCACCCAGCCGCCCCGCTCACCCCCTTCGCCCCCAGGTCGGCATCTTCTTCCTGGTGCTGGCAGGCAGGGCTGCGTGCACCACCCCACAGGGCTTCCAGAAGAAGGGCTCGGCGTGAGTGCCCCGAGGGGTCACCCATGGGGGGCAGAGGGCACTCACGGGGGGCTGGGGTGGGCCACTGGGGGCAGGGGGCACTCACGGGGGGCTGGGGGCACAGCAGACAGGGGGGCATTGGGGGCAAGGAGGCATCCGTGGAATGTATGGGGGGCACCTATGGGGGACAGGGGGGCATGAGGGGCATTGGGGGCATGGGGGACACCCATAGGGGGCAGGGGGGAACCAATGGTGGGCACTGGGGGCACAGGGGGACCCATGAGGGCCAAGGGGAGCACCCAAGGAGGGCAAGGGGGATTGGGGGACAAGAGGGCACCGGTGGAGGGTATTGGGGGCACTGAGGGGGGCAGGGAGGCACTGGGGACAAGGGGGCACTGGGGGGATAGCAGGGGAACCCATGGGGGGTAAGGGGGCATTTGGGGCAGGGGGCATTGGGGGCAGGGCAATATTGGGGGCTTTAATGCCCTCCTTGGGGCATCTGTGGGGTCAGGGGGGCACAGGACACCCGTGGGGGGGCAGGGGGGCACTGAGGACAGGGGAGTCTGGGGTGCTGGGGTGCCCGTGGAGGGTGGGGGGGCACAGGGTGTTGGAGCACCCACGGTGGGGGGGAGGTACAGGGGGCTCTGACATGGGGTGACAGTGGGGTGACATCAGGGTGCTCAGGTTGGGGGTGTCACAGTGGCCGTGCTGCTGCTGTGGGTGCTGTTGGGTGGCACTGGGGTGGCACTGGGGTGCCAGGTCAGGGGTCCGCACAGCGGCCGTGCTGGTGGTGTGGGTGACACTGGGGTGACACTAGAGTGCTGTTGGGTGACACTGGGGCACTGTTGGGTGCCAGGTCGGGAGTCCGCACAGCGGCCGTGCTCCTGGCTGTGCCCAGCCTGGCCTGGCTGCTGGCCCTGCTGTCGGTGAACAGTGATGCCCTGCTGTGCCACTACCTGTTTGCTGCCTCCAACTGCCTCCAGGTCAGCAGGCACTCCCATCGCTCCCTGGAACCCCCTGAAAGCACAGAGCCCCCACCCTAGGACTCCCACAGAGCCCACCCTGAGAGAGCTGAGAACCTCCACTCCTGAGACCTCCAGAGTCCACCACCCCTGGGACCCCCAGAGCCCACCCTGGGACCCCCAAGACCCCTTGGGACCCCCAGAGAGTCCAGAGCCCCCACCCCTGGGACCCCCAGAGTCCACCCTGGGACCCCCAGAGAGCCCTGGCACCTTCCCTCCTGGGACTCCCAGAGCCCATAGAGTCCCAAACCCATTTGGGGGGCACCAGTGGGCACAGGGGGGAGGTCCCTCACCGTATCCAGGGTGCCCATGGGGGGCACCCCGTGTGTGGAGGAGTCCCTTCACCCAGTTTGGGGTGCCAAAGGGGTGCCCCCCACGTCTCTGGGAGCCCCCTCAGGTGGCACTGGGGTCCCCCACGAGGCTGTCCAACCCTTCGCCTGTGCCCCCCATGCCCATGTGCCCCCCCGTGTGCCCAGGGGCCCCTCATGTTCCTGTCCTGTGTGGTGCTGAGCAAGGAGGTGCGGAGGAGCCTCCACCTGAGCTGTGCCCGCCGCCACCACCCCCCACTGGCCACCAAGGCCACCCTGACACCCGTGAGTGCTGGGGGGGATGGGGGGGAGCACGGGAGAGGGCACGGGGGGCTCAGGGCACCCCTGTGATGTCCCTGTCCCCGTGCCAGCCCCCTGGGAAACACGGGAAGCTGGGGGGCGGCTGGGGGCATCCCTGGCACAGCTGTGACGTCCCTGTCCCCGTGCCAGCTCCCCGGGGTTTGCTGGGGGTGCCGGGGGATCTCGAGGCAGTCCCTGGAATGACTGCGTCATCCCTGTCCCTGGCACGGGGGGGGGGGGGGGCAGCCCCTTGCTGGGCTGTGGCATTCCTGTGCCCGTGCCAGGCCCCCGGAGGGCATGGAGGGCTTGGGGAGGCTTGGGGCAGCCCCTAACACGGCTGTGTCGTCCCTGTCTCTGGCACAGGGGGCTCAGAGGGCCTTGGGGTAGCCCCTGGCAGGGCTGCGATGTCCCTATCCCCGTGCCAGCCCCCCGGGGGACAGAGGAGGGCTCGGGGCACCCCGGCACGGCTGTGATGCCCCCGTCCCGTTTCCAGCCCCCTGGGGGGCTTGGGGGGGCTCGGGGCAGCCCGGCCATGACGTCCCTGTGCCTGTGCCAGGCGTACAGCGGGGACAGCACATACGTGGCAGGGCCGCTGTGCCCCCCCCCCGGGTGGGGGGTCCTCGGGGTCATTACACAGCACAGCCCGGTCAGGCAAGAGCCATCACAGCTACATCCCCTTCGTCAGGAGGTGCGGGCACGGCGGGCACCGTGCGTGGCACGGGGGGACAATGGGGATGGCACTGATGTGGCGGGATGGCGGGGCAGTGGCAGGGCCCTGGCAGGTGATGGGGGAGTGGGGTGACATGGCCCTGGGGTGTTGGGGTGAGAGGGTGAGGGGGTGGTGAGGTGGTGGCAGGGTGCACTGCAGTGGCAGGGTGGCAGGGTGGTGGCAGGATGGCACGGCTCAAGGGGGGGGGGGGGCCCGGGGGGGGGGGGGGGGGGGACATGGCAATGGGCATGGGAGGTGGCAGGGTCATGGGGTGGTGGGGTAGGTTGCGGGGTTGGTGGGGGCACAGCAGTGGAGTGGCAGGTCATGGAGTGGTAGTGGTGGGTTAAGCAGTTGGTGGGTTGGGGGCACTACACTGGGCACAGGGATGGGGTGGTGGGATGGCAGTGGGTTTGGGGTCCCAGCAGGTGTCTGGCAGTGGTTTTGGGGTCCTGGGAGGTGTCAGTGGTGTTGAGGTGTCTGTCGGTATTTTTGGGGTTCCGAGGGGTGTCTATCAGTGGTTTTGGGGCCCCGGGGGGGTGCCAGGCACTGACACTACCATGCCCCCCCCCCCAGGGAGGACTCGGGGCTGGCGGGCAGCCCGGGGCCGCTGCCCGAGCCCGGGGGACTCTTCTTCGACGCGCAGGAGCAGCCCGAGGGTAACGATCCCCACCTGTGGGGGGGCACGGGGGTTGTCCCCGGGCCCCCCCTGAGCCGTGACCCCTCCAGAGCACGACACGGACTCGGACAGTGACCTGTCCCTGGACGACCCGAGTGGCTCCTACGGCTCCACCCACTCGTCGGACAGCGACGACGAGCCCCCCCCCTGCTGGGACTCCCTGCCTGGGGCTCCCCCGGCCCCCCCCGGCCCCGGTAACGGTCCCCCAACAGCCAACGTCCGCCCGCTGGGGGTGGAGGGACCCTTGGCCTGGCCGGTGCTGGGGCGGGGGTCCACCCAGTGGGGTTGGGGAGGGTCCCTGATCCTGGCTCGGTGTTGCTGGGGGGCACCAGTGGGTACAGTGGGTATGAGGGGAGTCCCTCCCCCAGTCTGGGGTGCTGAAGGGGGGCACCCAGTGGGTTTGGGGGGACCCTGGCCCTGGCTCGTTGCTGCTGGGGGGCATCCACGGGGGCCGGGGGGGTGTCCCTGGCCCTGCCCATCCCACCAACCCCCTGCCTGCAGGTGGCCCCCGGATGCCCCCGGGGTGCCCGTACTGGCCCGGGGAGTTCGTGACGACGGCGAGCGAGAGCGAGGGCATGGCGGGCACCGAGGGGTTGCGGGTGCAGCCGGCAGGGGGGGCAGGGGGACCCCCCCGGGGAGACCCTCCCAGGCCCAACGGGGAGGCCCTGCCCAGGGAACCCCTGCTGCTGCCCCTGCCCCACCCACACAAAGGTATGGGCTCGAGGGTGCCCGGTGGATGCCAGGGTACTTTTCAGGTGTCTATCAGGTGCCAGAGCTTCCTGTGGGCACCCACTGGGTGCCCGGGTGCCCGCTGGACACCCTTTGGGTGCCAGGGTTCTTTTTGGGTGCCCATCCAGTGCCAGAGGTCCTTTTGGACACTCCTTGGGTGCCAAGGTGCCCATTGGATACCCTTTGGGTGCCAGAGTTCCCTTTGGGCACCCAATGGGTGCCAGCATGGCCACTGAGCACCCTTTGGTTGCCAGGGTCCCTCCCGGGTGCCCTTTGGGTGCCAGGGGGTGTGTGTGAGATGGGTACCCCCCAAACCTGCCGGGTGATGCCCCCTTCCCTGCAGGGATCCTGAAGAAGAAGTGCCTGCCCCCCATCAGCGAGCGGGGGGGCAGTGCCCAGCGCCCCGGGCCCCCCCTGCCGCCCCCTGCGGGCACGGCCACCTCGTCAGGCAGTGACGGGGGTGCCCCCCTGGCCCCCCGGGCCCGGCAGAGCCTCGAGGAGCAGCTGAGCGGCCTCACCCCCATTTCCATGAGCATCCGCGCGGGCACTGCTGATGAGGACTCCTCTGGCTCTGAGTGAGTGCCAGTGTGTGCCTGGGGTGCTCCTGGGTGTCCATTTGGAGTCCTTGGGGTGCCCGGGTTGGTTTTGGGTGTCAGCGGTGTGCCAGGGTGGTTGTTGGGTACCCATGGGATGCCATGGTACCCATCAGGTGCCAGGGTTCCCATTGGGTGCCAGGGTGTCCAAGAGGTGCCCTTTGGGTGCTCATCAGGTGTGAGGGTGGCTGTTGGGTACCCATCGGGGGGGTCTTTGGGTGCCAGGGTTACCTTTGGGCACCCACTGGGTGTGAGGGTGGTCTTTGGGCACCCATCAGGTGCCAGGGATCCCACTGGGTGCCCATTGGGTGCCACGTTGCCCAAGAGGTGCCATTTGGGTGCCAGGGTTTCCTTTGAGCACCCACTGGGTTCAAGGGTACCCATGGGGTGCCCATGAGGTGTTCTTTGGGTGCCAGGGCTCCTTTTGGGTGTCCACTGGGTGCTCTTTGGGTGCCCATCAGGTTTAAGGGTGGCTGCTGGGTGCCCACTGGGTGCCCACTGGGTGCCAGGGTAACTGACAGGAGACCACTGTGTGCCAGGGCTCCTCTTGGTGCCCATGGGGCACAAGAGTTCCCGTTGGGTGCCCACTGGGTACCCACTGATCACTGAGTGCCCCCATTGACCACCCAAAGGGCACCCATTGGGTGACCATCAGGTCTAGCAGCACCTGTTGGGTGCCCATTGACCATTGGGTGCCCGTTGGATATTGGGGTGGCCCCCATGTGTCCAGTGGGCGTTGGGCTGTCCATTGGGTGTTAAGGTGCCCACTGGGTGTTGGGGTTCCATTGGATGTTGAGGTACCTGTTGGGTGTTGGGGCACCCCTTGGGGTACCCGCTGGGTGTCTGTTGGGTGTTAGGGTGCCCATTGGATGTCGGACTGTCCATTGGGTGCCCTTTGAGTGTTGAGGTGTCCACTGAGTCCCCACTGGATATTGGGATGTCCGTTGGGTGTTGAGGTGTTCATTGGGTCCCCACTGGATATTGGGGTGCCCATTAGGTGCCTGTTGGGTGTTGGGGCATCCCTTGGGGTGCCTGTTGGGTGTCTTTGGGGTGTCCATTGGATATTGGGGTGCCTGCCAGGTGCCCACTGGATATTGGGGTGTCCACTGGGTGCCCATTGGGTGTTGGGGTGTCCATTGGGTACCCACTGGATATTGGGGTGCCCATTGGGTGCCTGTTAGACACCCGCTGTCCCCCCTTGGTGGATGGGGGTGCCCGGGGGGGGTTGGCACCGTTGGCACTAACCCGGTTTTTCTCTCCTCCCCCCCCAGATTTCTGTTCTTTAATTTTCTCCATTAACTCATGGGGGGGTCCTGCCTCCCCTCACCCCCCCCCCACCCCTCCATCATCCCCCCAGGGCGGGCACTGAGTGCTGGGGGGCACAGAGGGCACCCTGGCAACCCCCCATCACGCATCCGTCTGTCTTGTTTTTTATCCCCCCCCAACACACACTTTGTGCCAACCCCCCCATTTTATCCATCCCCTCCCTCACCCCCCAGGAGCGACGAGACCTCGATCTAACTGGGACCCACCCAGCGGGTACTGCCCCCCACGTGCCAGGGGGGCACCAGGACACTGGGGGGGGCACCGGGACTGTGGGGGGGGCACCAGGATTGGGGAGGAGGGGAAAGGAGGCACAGCCCCCCTCTCTCCCCGTTGCACTTTGGATCCTGGCAGGGATTGGCACCTTGGGAAGGGGGTGTGGCATCAGGTGCCCCCCCCTTACCCTCCCCCCCAGTCATCATCCTCCATGCCCGGCAAAGGATTTTATTTAAAAAATACATGAAAATACAAAAAAAAAGGGATTTATAACCCCCCACCATTGTGCCAACCCCCCAAGCCCCCCCAAAGGTGCCATCCCTCCCTCAAGGTGCCAACCCCCCCTCCATTGTGCCAATTGTGGTGCCAATTGTGGTGCCAACCCCCCCCCGGGGTGGGGTCAGGTGGGGGGTGCAGGGATTTCTGAGCCCCCCCCCATAGTTGCCCATCCCCCCCCAGGGGTAGGGGTTAGGGGGGGCACCCAGGGGTGGGGGTTGGGGAGGAGGAGAGAGAACCCTGCATGCTGAGGGGTGGGTGGGGGGGTTTCTATGGCTGACGGGACCTTTCGTAATTAAAGCAAAACCCAGAGGGTGCCTCAGGTCTTTCCTGGGGGGGCCCGGCCCCCCCCCCCCCCCCCCAAAATCCTGTGGGTGCCTTGGCTAGTCAGTCGTGGGGGGAGAGGGGGCTCAGCTCTGCCACCTCACCCCAAAACCCAGTTGGTGTCTCGGTTCGTCCCTGGGGGGGCCCCCGCTCTGCCTCCCCCCAACCCCAAAACCCAGAGGGTGCCTTGGTTTGTCCCTGGGGGGGTCCCGGCTCTGCTCCCTCCTTCCCCCCCCAAAACCCAGAGAGCAACTTGGTTTGATCCTGGGGGGGGTCTGGCTCTGCCCCCCCACTCCAAAACCCAGAGAGTGCTTTCGTTCGTCCCTGGGGGGGTCCCGGTTCTGTCTCCCCCCACCGCACACCAGGCTGGGGGGGGGGAACCGGGCATGCCGAGCCCCCTGGGTGGGCACGGGGGGGGCCCTGGGGGTGTCACCTTGGGG
Source organism: Corapipo altera (assembly GCF_003945725.1). Taxonomy (NCBI): domain Eukaryota; kingdom Metazoa; phylum Chordata; class Aves; order Passeriformes; family Pipridae; genus Corapipo; species Corapipo altera. The sequence continues at coordinate 32,822 of NW_020885169.1, forward strand.
TGCTGCTCACTGCCGTCTTGCGGGGGGGCCGCAGGCGGGCAGGGGGGGATCCCGCCTTGCAGGCCGAGGCTGCGGTGAGGGGGGCCCCCCGCGCCCCTCCCGTGCCTGCAAAGGGGAGGGAAACTGTGGGGAAACTGAGGCACGGCAGGGGGCCCCCGCCCCCCCAGAACCCCCCCGCCCTTACCTCGGGGGGTGGAGGTCCTGCCACCCGCCGCAGGGGGCCGGGGGGGCACCTTGGGGAGGGCGCTGGGGGCTGGGGGACGGCCTGAAGGGCCCGGGGGGGCCGTGCTCCTGGTGTGGGGCTGGCAGGCGGGGGAGGGGCAGGGAGCGAGGCCCCCTCTCGCCTTGGGCTGGCCTGGGGAGAGAGGGGGGCATGGGGGCACCGCCTGGGCCTCCCCATGGGCATGGTGTCCCCGTGCCCCCCCCGCTTCGTTCGTACCTGCCATGGCTCCCCGGGGGGGCTCCGACCTGCCCCTGGCACTGCTCCCCTGCCCCTGGGTGAGGCACGGCCGGGGCGGGCCCCCGCGGCTGGGGGGGGGGTCCCCTGCCCCCGGGGGGGCCCTTGCCCCCGGGGGGGCCCTTGGGTGCTGCCGTGAAGTGACGGCTGGGGGAGGTCTGCAAAGAGGTGGGGGGGGGGACACAGGGACAGTGCTCAGCAAGGGAGTGGGGGGTCGTGGTGCCCCCTGGGGACAGGGGGACAAGGACGGGACAGGGGGAATAGGGGGGACATGGATGGTGATGAGGGGATGGGGGGACAGTGGGGGACAGAGGGGACAGGGGGCACATGGGGACATGGATGGGGACAGAGGGGCATGGGGGACGGGGGTGACATGGGGGACCTGGATGAGGACGGGGGGACAGAGGAGACAGGGGGAGTCCATGGATGGTGACAGGTGGGATGGGAAGACATGGATGGGGACGGAGGGACAGGAGGGACAGGGGGGACATGGATGGGGACAGGGGGGACCCATGGCTGGTGACAAGGGGGATGGATGAGGACACCCCCCGGGGTGTCACTTACTTTGGGGACAGCGGTGGCAGCAGGCCCCCCCCGGGTCTTGGCGGGGGGCGGTGCCTGGGACTCCACGGTGGGCAGCAGTGCCCTCACCGGGCTGTCCTTCACCACGAACGTCTGGCGCCGGGGGCTGCGGGGCGTGCCTGGGGGGGTGGCGGCGGGGCCAGGGGGGTCCCCGGGGGCAGGGGGGGGCAGGTGACACCCCTCGAGCTGGGCGGCCAAGCGAGTGGCCTCACGCACCATCTCCTCCAGGTGGGCACCTCGCAGGGGGCTCCAACGCCCGCTGCCCCCCCCCCCCGCGCCGGGACCCCCCACCCAGGCTCTCCTCGTCCTCCTCTTCATCCTGGCTGGGGTGGAGAGAAAGGGGGGCTCAGCACTGTCCCCACCACCCCCCCGCTGTCACTTCCCCCCCACCGCAAGGGTGGCACGGATCCCCCACCTCAGCGAGGACCCCAGTTATGGCACCCCCGGGAACCCAGAACCACATCTGGGGAGGGCATGTCCACGGGACCCCTAGGACCCACCCATGGGGTGACACATCCCCCAGGCCCCCCAGGACCTCACTCACACGGTGACACATCCTTCAGGACCCCCACAGCCACATCCATGGGGGGGAGGGGCATGTCCACAGGACCCCCAGGACCCCCAGAGCCACATCTGGGGGGGTCATGTTCACAGGACCCCCAGGACCCCCAGAACAACATCCATGGGGTGACACATCCTTCATGACCCCCAGGACCCCACCCACAGGGTGACACATCCCCCAGGACCTTCAGAACCACATCTATGGGGTGACACATCCCCCAGAGCCACATATATGCAGTGGGATGTCCCTAGGACCCCCAGGATCCTGTTTGTGGAGTGGCACATGCCCTGTGACTCTGCCCATAGAATACCATGTCCCCCAGGACCCCAAGGATGAGGTGCCATGCCCCCCACAACCCTATCCATGGGGTGCCCTGTCTCCCCTGTCCCCCAAATCCCATCTATGTCCCCCCGTCCCCCCATGTCCCCATCCACGGGGTGCCATGTCCCACCTGCCCACCAAATCCCATCCATGTCCCCCTTGTCCCCCCATGTCCCAATCATGTCCCTCCTGTCTCCCATGTCCCAACTATGGGGTGCCCTGTCCCCCATGTCCCCCAGTCCCCCCTGTCCCCATCTGCGGGGTGCCCTGTCCCCCAGTCTCCCCTCTCCCCCTGCCCCCACCTTGTTCCCCCCCCATGTCCCCCTGTCTTGCCCATTCCCATCCATGTCCCCCAGTCCCCCCCTTGTTCCCCCCATGCCCCCCCGTCCCCATCACTCCCATGAATGTCCCCCCATCCCCCTCTCCCCCCATGTCCCCCTGTCCCGCCCTGTCCCCCAGTTCCCATGTCCCCCCCATCTCCCCCTATCCCCCTCACGTTCCCCTGTCCCCCTCACATCCCCCTGTCCCCCCTGTGCCCCCCTGTCCCCAGCTCCCCCGTACCTGTCAGAGTGGGACAGGATCCCGAAGTCAAAGCTCTCCTCGGTGACAAATCGCACATCTGGGGGGACACTGGGGGTGAGCCCCTGTCCCCCCGCGCGAGGAGGGGACAAGGGGGACACTGGGGGCGAGTCCTGGCCCCCCTGCACGGGGAGAGGACACAGGGGACACGCGGGGCTGGTACTGCCACTGTCACTGCCGTACCTCGGTCCTCGGCCATCGCCTGGGCTCGGGGCTGCTGAGGGAGCGGGGGGGTCACCACCAACCCCGGCGGGGTCCCCCCGCCAGGGCCTGACCCCCCCTCAGTGTCCCCGACCCCCCTGGGGACCCGGTGGCACCGGTCAGTGCCCGGGTGGCACCGCCTGTGCCAGTGCCAGGCACCGCCAGGCTCCGCGTCATCGGGACGGGGACAGGGACGGGGAGGGGACACCGGGGACCCCCGCCCGGGGGACTCACAGTGCAGCACCCCCAACCCGGGGGTCCCCAGTGCCACATTGAGGGGGGGCCAGCCCCACAACTCGATCCTTGGGGATCCCCAGTGCCACAACAGGGGGTCCCCAGTGCCACATCGGGGGTCCTAGTCCCGCACCCCCAGCCCGGGGGTCCCCAGTGCCACATATGGGGGTCCCAGCCCCACATTCCCAGTTCTGGGGGTCCCAGCCCAACAGTAGGGGGTCCCAGCTCCAGCCCCGGTCCTCCGAGACACACTGGGGGGTCCCAACCCCACACCCCCATCCCTGGGGCACCCCAGCCCTATCCTAAGGGGGGCCCCGCCCCCCCCCCCCCACTCCCCGGCTTCCCCAGCCCCACACTAAGGTGGTCGCAGCCCCGCACTCCAACTCCACGTCACCCCATTCGTGCATGGGGGGTCCCAGCTCTGCACCCTCATCCCTGGGGGTCCCCAACCCCATGCTAGGGGAGTCCCAGAACCACGAGGGGGTCCCAGACCCGCACCCCCACTCCTGGGGGTCCCCAGCCTCGCACTAAGGGGGTTCCGACCTCACTGGGGGGTCCCAGCCCCACATCCTGATCTCTGAGGGTCCCAGCCCCACACTGAGGGTCCCAGCCCTACACTGAGGGGGTCCCAGCCCCACACCCCCATCCCCGGGGGTCCCAGACCTACACTAAAGGGGTCTCAGTCCCACATCTCGATCCCTGGGGGCCCAGCCCCACACTCCTATCCCTGGGGGTCCCCAGCCCTACACTAAGGGGGTCGCAGCCCCACCGGGGGTCCAGCCCCTCACCCTGACCCCTGCGGGTCCCAGCCCTACACCCCCATCCCTGGGCGTCCCAGCCCCACAGTAAGAGAGCCCCAGCACCACAGGAGAGTCCCAGCCCCACACCCCCAACCCCGCGGTTCCCAGCCCTACATTAAGGGGGTCCCAGCCCCACATCCTGATTCCTGGTGGTCCGAGCCCCACACCCTCATCCCTGGGAGTCCCAGCACCACTGGGTGGTCCGAGCCCCACACCCCCATCCCTGGGGATCCCAGTCCCACAGCAAGAGGGTCCCAGCCCCGCAGCCCAATCCCTGGGTGTCCCCAGCCCCACACTAAAGTGGTCTCAGCCCCCTCCGGGTGGTCCCAGCCCCGCACTCCGACTCCGCGTCACCCCATCCCCGCACGGGGGAAGTCCATCCGTGCTCCCCGCGGTCCCCCCGTGCCCTGCCGGGCGGTTTCCCTGCCGGGCGGTTTCCCCGCCGGGCCCCCCCCGAACCCCTCAAGACGGTCCCGTGTCCCCCCCCTTTCCCCCCCACCATCCTCCCCTCTCACCACCCCCGGCTCCCGCTCCGCGCGCGCCACGGGGGGCGTGACTTCATGCAGGGGGCGTGACCTGATTCGAACCGCCCCGCCCCTTGCGGTTCAACGGCGGTGGCCCCGCCCCCTCGCACCCATTGGCTGGCCCTACTTACTCCGCGAGGTCGATTGGCCAATCTCCTCTGCGCGCCTCGCGCTGATTGGTTGTCCCTCTCCCGCCCTCCATTCGTAGCGACAGGAAGAGGGCGTGTCCCGGAAGCGCGCGCCCGCCATGGCCGCCGCGCCAGCCGTGCCTCCCGACTCGTGGCAGCCCCCGACGGTGTCCATGGAGACCACGTAAGGAGCGGGCCCGGGCCCCCCTCTCCCGGGCACCGGGAGAGGCCACGCGCACCCCCTAGCCCCGCCCCCTGCCGCGGGGACAGCAGGGACAGCGGGGGCTGCCACCCCCACCCCCCTACTCCCGGTAGGGAGCCCCCCCCCGGGAAACCTCCGGGGTCCATGAGCCCACAGACCACTCGTTACCACCAGCCCCCGGTGTCCCCCTGGTCCCTCGTTGTACCAGGCAGCCCTCACTGACCGCGAGCTCCCGGGACCGGGCAACCCCCGGGGTCCCTCCTGAGCCACCCCAGTGTCCGTGAGTCCCCGGGACCGGGCAGTCCCCGGGGTCTGTGAGCCTCCAGACCCTCGAGTATCAAACAGCCCCGGTGTCCGTGATCCCCGGTGTTCTCCCGGTCCCAGGCAGCCCCCCGTGTCCCCCCAGCCCCCCCTCAGTGTCCCCCCTCCCCCGGGCAGCCCCTGCTGTTCCCCGGCCCCCCCCGGTGTTCCCCAGGCCCCCCCAGGGTCCCCCGGTGTCCATGACCCCCGGTGTCCCCCCGGTCCCGGGCAGCCCCCGATGTCCCCCAGCCCCCCCAGTGTTCACCGATGTCCATGACCCGGGGTGTGTCCCGGGCAGCGCCTGGTTCCCCGGTGGGCACGGAGAAGCTCCCGGTGTCTCCCAGTCGGGGCAGCCCCGGTTACTCCCCCGGGACTGGAGACCCCTCCAGTGTCCCCAACATGTCCCGTCGTTCCCGGTGTCTGCCAGTCCCAGCCCCGTTATCCCCCAGTCCCCCCAGTCCTGGTTGCTCCACCAGTGTCCCCGCGGTGTCCCGTTGCCCCCCATTGCCCCCCGATCCCCTCCCTTCCCCCCACTGTGCCTCTGCCCTGATCCCGTGGAGTCACAGTGGGGTGAGCCCATTTCCTGGGACCATTCCCTTTCCCACTGTTCCCATTCCTGGGATGGGATCCCTGGTGCTGGAGCTGCACTGGCAGCACAGCCCCCATTCCCAGTGCCGTTCCCATTTCATTCCTGGTATTCCCAGTGTCCCTGGTGCTCGAGCTGTCCTAGCTGCACAGCCCCATTCCCATTCCCAGTATTCCCATTCCCAGGATGGGATCCCTGGTGCTGGAGCTGTCCTGGCTGTGCAACCCCATTCCAAGTGCCATTCTCATTCCCAGTATTCCCAATATTCCCAGGATGGGATCCCTGGTGCTGGAGCTGTACTGGCTGCATGCCCCCCGCACGTGTAAGAACTTTGCCGAGCTCAGCCGCCGCGGGTACTACAATGGCACCAAGTTCCACCGTGTCATCAAGGACTTCATGGTGCAGGGTGGGGACCCCACGGGCACCGGTGAGCATGGGACACCCCCTGGGATCCCCCTGGGACCCCCCCCTCCTTCCCGGTGCCGGGGATCCCACTGACCCCCCAAATCCTCCCCCAGGCCGCGGTGGTGCCTCTATCTACGGGAAGCAGTTTGAGGATGAGCTGCACCCTGACCTGAAGTTCACTGGTGAGTGAGGGGGACCCCCGGCACACTGGGAGCCCACCTATAGCAGGGCTGGACCCCTGGGACCCCCGGGAAACTGGGAACCTATCTATAGCAGGGCAGGACCCCTGGGACCCCCGGAATCCCCAGGACCCCACCTATAGCAGGGCAGGAACTCCTGGGACCCCACATATAGCAGGGAAGACCCCCAGGACCCCCAGGACCCCACCTATAGCAGGGAAGACCCCCTGGGGCCCCTGGGATCCCCAGGACCCTGGTCAAGGGGTGGGATATCCACCAGGACCTCAGGACCCATCCATGGTGTGACACATCCCCCGTATCCCCAAAGACCCCATCCATGAAGGATCATCCATAGGAATGTCATGGCCACCATCGTGTGAGAACCTTGGCCATGGGGTGACATGTTCCCTGTGTCCCCATCCTTGGATTGAAATGTCCCTGTGTCCCTCAGGACCCCAACCGTGAGGTGCCATGTCCTCCCTGACCCCATTCGTGGGGGATCATCCATGGGATGGCATGTCCCCCATGGTACCAGGACCTTATCAATGGGGTGCCATGTCCCTTTCTATGGGGTGCTACGTCCCTGTGTTCCCACCCCTGAGGTCCATGTCCCTGTATCCCCATGTCCCCACCCCTTAGGTCCAGGTCCCCGTGTCCCCCCCCACAAGGTCCCTGTCCCCATGTCCCTCAGGCACTGGGATCCTGGCAATGGCCAACGCAGGGCCAGACACCAATGGGAGCCAGTTCTTCCTAAGGTTCCCTAAGACCCCTCCACTGGGTGACATGTCCCCCAGGACCCCATCCATTGGGTGCCATGTCTTTTCCATCCCTTTCCATAAGGTGCCATGTTCCCATAATACCAAGACCTTGGCCACGGGGTGACATGTTCTCTGTGTCCCCATCCCTGAGCTCCCATGTCCCTGAGTCCCCATCTCTGAGGTGACATGTCCCTGAGTCCTCATCCATGAGCTCCCATGTCCCCTGAATCCCCATCCATGAGGTGACCTGTTCCCTGTGATAATAAGACCTTGGCCATGGGGTGCCATGTCCCTCCCCGAGGTCCCTGTCCCCATGTCCCTCAGGCGCCGGGATCCTGGCGATGGCCAATGCGGGGCCGGACACCAATGGCAGCCAGTTCTTCCTGACACTGGGCCCTGCGCAGTGGCTGGATGGCAAGCACAGCATCTTCGGGCGCGTGTGCCAGGGCATGGGCGTGCTGGGCCGCCTGGCCATGGTGGAGACCAATGCCCAGGACCGGCCCCTGGATGACGTCAAGATCATCAAGGCCTATCCCTCAGGGTAGAGGGGGCTGGGGGACTGCCCCCGCAAACTGTACAGCTTTGTTGTAATAAAAGAGGTTGGGTTTTGGGGGACCCCCCTGGAGTAGGGTGTTTAGTGGAGGCTGGAAGGGGGGAGGGGTCTCTGGTGTGGTTGGGATCCCCCCCCAAAAAGGGGGCTGGGGGGGCCCCTCACAGGGGCGTGGAGCTGCTGGGGGGGGCAGGGGGCCTAAATTTCCCCTCCCTCTGTGTTGTGTGTCCCCCCAAAGTGTCCTGGGACCCCTCAGGGTGTTTCCCTATCACCTGTGGGATCACTGGGCCTTGAGTGGAAAGGGGGGAAAGCCCCCCTGCCAAAAAAAAGCCCTGGGCTCCCCATGTGGCACTGGGGACCCCCAGAGCAGCACTGGGGTCCCTGTGCCAGCACACATTGGGTGCCCCCTCCCTGGCTCTGGGTGACCCCCCTCCAGCACTGGGTGTCACCCAAAGTTCTGGGTCTAGCTGTCCACCCCAAAATTGGGTGTTCCCCCCCTCCAACTTTGGGTGTCCCCCTGGCTCTGGGTGTCTCCCCCCAGCTCTGGGTATCTCCCCCCAGCTCTGGGTGTCCCCTCAGCTCTGGGTGTCCCCCCCCGGGTAGAGGTGTCCCCTCCAGTTTTGGGTGTCCCCTTCCCCAGCTCTGGATGGCCTCCTGCTCTGAGTGTCCCCCCCAACACTGGGTGTCCCTCTTGAGCTCTGGGTGTCCCCCCCAACACTGGCTGTCCCCCCCCGGCTCTGGGTGAACCCCCTGGGTCTGGGTGTCCCACCCCCACTCCCAGTGCAGGACCTGGGACAGTACTGGGAGGAACTGGGTGATCCTGGGGATGGTGTGGGATGGTATTGGGATCGACTGGGGGGACTGAGGCACCCTGGGTCTACAGGCCATGGGGCTGGGGGGGCACTGGGAGGGGCTGGTTGAAGGAGAACTGGGGGCATTGGGGGGGGTTGGGGCTCTCCCTGGGGGGTGGGCTATACCAGAGGGGTCCCCACAGCACCAGCGGGGGGGCACTGGGAGGAGTGGAGGGGGACTAGGGGCACCAGGAGCCCCTGGGGAGTACCAGGAGAGGGGGAGGGGGCAATACTGGGGGGTACAGGGAAGGGGGAGTCAGATCTAGGGGGTGGTTTGGGGGTGTCTCGGCGTCTGGAAGCAGCCCCAGGGGTGATGCGGGGTTGGTACAGGCGGTCTGAGGGTAGCGGGGTCTGGGGGTGATTGGGGGGGTGGTACCAGCGGTCTGGGGGTACCGGCAGTCTGGGAGTGATCCCAGGGTACCAGCAGTCTAGGGGTGATCCCGAAGGTGGTACCAGGGTCTGGGGGTGATCCCAGGGGTCAGTACAGGCAGTCCAGGGATACCGGCAGTCTAGGGGTGATCCTGAAGGCAGTACCAGGGTCTGGGGGTGATCGGGGGGGCAGTACCAGCAGTCCAGGGGTACCGGGGTCTGGGGGTGGTCTGGGGGGCAGTACCGGTGTCCAGGGAGTACTAGGGGTCTGGGGGTGATCCAGGGGTCCAGGGGGTATCGGGGCCTGGGGGTGCTCCCAGGGGCAAAACTGGCAGTCCGGGAAGGACCAGGGGTCTGGGGGTGATCCCTCCCAAAATTCAATACAAAGATTCCTCCCAAACCAAAGGTGCTTGCACAGAAAGCTCTTGCTGTCCACGTAGTGCCGAGAGTGGTGCACCAGGTGCACATGAGAGATGGAGGGTCAGACCTTTCTTTCCTGGGTGGAAGGGCAGTCATTCACTGGCAGGAGCGCCGCGCTGCAATGGGCCATCTGAGGGCCAAACTTCAAGACGGAAGAAGATTCCTCCCAGCCCAAAGGTGCCCGCCCAGAAAGCTCTTGCTGTACACGTAGTGCCGAGAGCGGTGCACCAACGGCAGGTGAGAGACAGAGGGTCAGGGCTTTCTTTCCTGGCTGGAAGGGCAGTCATTCACATGGAGGAGAACCGTGCCAAACTCGACCATCCGAGGCCCAAAGGTGAATACGGACGAAGATTCCTCCCAGATCAAAGGTGCCTGCCCAGAAAGCTCTTGCTGTGCATGTAGTGCCCAGAGTGCTGCACCAACGGCAGGGGAGAGATGGAGGGTCAGGGATTTGTTTCCTGGCTGGAAGGGCTGTCATTCGTGGGGAGGAGAGCCGTACCACACTCGACCGTCCAAGGACCAAAACTGAATACAGATGAACGTGAAGGACCAGGAATCAGAATGGGAACGATTTCAGAAGTGGAAAAAGATGCACAGCGATTGAAAGGACTTTATGATATAGACTTTGCAGTTATTATGTATATGCACATTGTATGTTTCCCCAGAATTTGTATCTCCTGGGCATGCCCAGGCTTGTCCACTTCCCTGCTTCCCTGCTGATTGGCTGGAGAAGCTGCAGAGAGGAGACAGCCTCTATTTGCCCTTTCCTTCCCCGATTCCTCCCACGTTCCTCCCTCTTTTGCCTGTGCCCCTATTCCGATTTGTTCCCCCGTTTGTCTGTCTTGTGCTCCACCCCATGTTCTGGTGCTTTCCCCACCTGAACTGATAAAAAATCCTATGCACGCCTCAGTAAAGCATTCCATCTCTACCGTACCTTGTCTTCCGAACCCATTCGTGCTGTGTCACAGCCCCATCCCCCCTTGGACCGTGGGATATGGCCCCCAACGCGTGGCAAAGGTAGAGGTTTTTCTTAAGAGGCCTCCCGCATGCCACAAGGGCTTAGGCGACGCTGCAAGGAGTACTTTCACCCTGCAGGTCCCTCCCTGGCTGAACTCCAAATTGTGGCATATGGCCCTCGCACCGGAAAACGTGAGCACTGGGGAAGTTCCTGATCCCTCATCCATCTCCCACCTTCACAAAAAAACCCAAAAAAACCCCCCCAAACCAAAAAACCAACTTTAAAACCTACTGCAGACTACCAGATGCCTAAGTAATTTTGCAATGGGCCTCTGGCTATCAACCCCTCAAAAATTTGTATATCGCAAACTAAAAGACTTTACTATTGAACATGGACACCCCTTAGACAAAAAGTTGGCGAAATCGCTCGCGAAATGGTTAGAAAACCATGGCAAAGTGATCTTGGACGATTTAAAAATACAAGATTGGGAAAAAATTGGACACCACATATGGAAACAAAAGGAGAGAGGGGACAAAAATGCAGCCAAAGCACTAATTGCCTGGAGACTGATTTTGATGGTGCTGCAACACCAAATAACCAGTTTGGATGAAAGTCTCCAGGAATCCAAGCAAAAATCCAAAAAATCCAAGTCCAAATCCCTAGAAAACGACAAGCCCTGAAAGTCCCGGAACAGCGGGTTGGGGGAGAGAGCGCAGACGGCAGGAGGGTGAAACAAAGCGCAGAATACCAGTGGGTTTTGCATCATGGTGTCGGCAAGCTAGGCGGTGGTGTGCGTGCGCGCGAAACCGAGGAGCGCAAGGGGGGAGGGAACATGGGACCGAGCGCCGAGTGGAGAAACGGCGTGCAAGGGTTTCGTGCAGCCTGTCAGTTCTGCCCCCTAGCCCGCCTGCGCAAGCCCCATTGGCACCACCCCCCAGCCCACCTCCGCGTCAGCCCCCCTACGCCCCCGGCACGCCCACGGACCCTCCCACCAGAACGCCCTCTCCCTCCAGCGCTGCCTCTACCCCCATGTCATCGCCCTCTTGGGGTAGACGGAAACTAAGGGGCAGGGCCAGGGCCTCTTCTGACAATAACATCCGGAGAGATGGCTGCCCGTGTGAAACCTTTGTTACCGAAGCCCCCTGCAGCTGCCGGACATCAAAAACACCCCTGACCTATAACAGTATTTGGAAAACCTTTAGGACAGAGGCTGCACACTGTCCTAAAGGCAATATTTAAAGGCTTTTCTGATTTATATGGAGGAAGGCCATGCTCCAGAGTGGCGTCCAGTATCGTATGCTATATTAAAAGACATTAAAAAGGCAATTGTAGAATACGGTTTAGGAACAGCCTTTACGTTGGGGCTTTTTGAATCGTTTTTCCTTGCCTGCCATTTAATACTGTATGATATCAAAGTGGTAATTAATGGACTGTTATTGACTGTGCAAGCATCCGTTTTTGAAGCAGAATGGAAAGGGCTTATAGTTAAATATGTTCATGAAAAGATGGAAAGGCGTGGTATTCCAATAAGCAAAACCATTGACATATTTTATGGAGAAGGCGACTATGCCAGCCAACAAGATCAGGCTCTTCTGGATTTAAAATATCTGGACATTACAAAAGAACTAGCAATGGAAACCCTTAAAAAGGTTGCTGATGCATATGTCCAAACACCTTAATTTACCCTAATTCGTCAGGACCCAAAAGAACCTTTTGTGGACTTTATAACCAGGCTAAAGGAAACTATAGCACACCAAGTCCAGCAGAAGGAAAGCCAAGACATTCTGTTTAATAAGCTTGTGGTTGAAAAAGCTAATGAAGATTGCCAGCAAGCTTTAAAAATGCTAAAAAATCCCACACTTCTGGAGATGATAGAAGCTTGTAAGAATGTGGGGTCTAATTCTCACAAAGCAAGGCTAATAGCTGAAGCCTTAGCTGGTCCACAAACCTATTTTCACTGTGGTGAGACAGGACATATAAAAAAGAACTGCTCACAGTTAACCACAAAATCTGAGCTTCCAAAGACACCATGCAAGTGATGTGGCAAAGGCAGACACTGGACTAAGGATTGCAGGTCCCTCACTAACTGCTGCCCCCGAAAAAGTCACCTGACTTAAACAGAAAAGTTACTTTTAATTCAATGCCAGATCTTAGACAGTGCACCTGCGAGCTGTCAAGAAACAAGGCAGCAAATGCCAGGGGTGGCGTGATGACACAAACACCCCCCCAACTGCGTTCCGTCCTGAGCAACCCATCCTTTCAGCAGGTGCCAGGAAACCACAGCAATTAGAATGGATCGTGTTAAACCTACCATTCCCTGCAGTTCACCTTAAATCAGATGAACAAATTATGCAAGTTGTGCCCTCACCACGTGACCCCAATCCTGAATTAGACTCAAATGAAACCTCTCTGGTCATCTCACATCTAGCACCACGCGAGAAAGGAATTACAGTATTACCAACATTGCTAACTAGACTGAACAAACATAACATTTTTACTTGTATTTTTGTCTCCCTTCCACCCGTAGAAGTAAAGGACTGTTCTCCAGTGGCAAAGATGATCTCCATAACTTCTCTAATGAATCTCATGAGGAGCTCACAGTCAGCTATGAACTACAAGTCAATTGGATGACAACTGACCAAGCAGAAAGACCATTTCTAACATGTTCTGTTTACTTTTCAGGATCTCGCAGTCCATGGAAGACCATTATCACTGGGCTTTTAGACACCATGGAGTACTAGCATCTCGGGCTGGAAACAATTTTTTAGGGGGGAGTCACTGAGCAGAGGCAGCTGTCTAAACCCATTTAAACAAACCCTTTTTAACTTGCTTTGAAATTTTGCTTTCTCTGTTTGTATTGTTATTAACTATTTCTTGTGTCACAGCATGCTGTAAGAGGACTATCACAACAGATATTTTCTAGCCGTGCATCAAAAAAACAAGAAAGGGTGAGATGTGAAGGACCAGGAATCAGAATGGGAACGATTTCAGAAGTGGAAAAAGATGTACAGCGATTGAAAGGACTTTATGATACAGACTTTGCAGTTATAATGTGTATATAGATCGTATGTTTCCCCAGAATTTGTATCTCCTGGGCATGCCCAGGCTTGTCCACTTCCCTGCTTCCCTGCTGATTGGCTGGAGAAGCTGCAGAGAGGAGACAGCCTCTATTCACCCTTTCCTTCCCTGGTTCCTCCCATGTTCCTCCCTCTTATTGAGTCCATCATCAGCAAATTCGCAGACGACACCAAGTTGGGAGGGAGTGTCGACCTGCTGGAAGGCAGGAGGGCTCTGCAGAGGGACCTGGATAGGCTGGAGAGTTGGGCTGGTTCCAACGGGATGAGGTTCAACAAGGCCAAGTGCCGGGTCCTGCACTTTGGCCACAACAACCCCCTGCAGCGCTACAGGCTGGGAACAGAGTGGCTGGAGAGCAGCCAGGCAGAAAGGGACCTGGGAGTGCTGATTGACAGGAGGCTGAAAATGAGCCAGCAGTGTGCCCAGGTGGCCAAGAAGGCCAGTGACATCCTGGCCTGTATCAGGAACAGTGTGGCCAGCAGGACCAGGGAAGTGATTCTGCCCCAGTACTCAGCGCTGGTGAGGCCTCACCTGGAGTACGGTGTCCAGTTCTGGGCCCCTCAGTTTAGGAAAGATGTTGAGGTGCTGGAGCAGGTGCAGAGAAGGGCAACGAGGCTGGTGAAGGGACTGGAGCACAAGTCCTATGAGGAGAGGCTGAGGGAGCTGGGGTTGTTTAGCCTTGAGAAGAGAAGGCTCAGGGGAGACCTCATCGCTCTCTACAACTACCTGAGAGGAGGTTGTAGGCAGGTGGGGGGTTGATCTCTTCTCCCAGGCAACCAGCAGTAGGACAAGAGAGCATGGCCTTAAGCTGCACCAGGGGAGGTTTAGGTTAGACATTAGAAAGAAATTCTTTACAGAGGGGGTAATCAGCCATTGGAATGGGCTGCCCAGGGAAGTGGTGGATTCTCCATCCCTGGAGGTTTTTAAGATGAGGCTGGATGTGGCACTTAGTGCCATGGTCTAGCAACTGTGGTGGTAGTGGATCAAGGGTTGGACTTGATGATCTCAGAGGTCCTTTCCAACCCTTCTGATTCTATGATTCTATGATTCTTTTACCTGTACCCATATCCTGATTTGTTCCCCCGTTTGTCTGTCTTGTGCTCCACCCCATGTTCTGGTGCTTTCCCCGCCTGAACTGATAAAAAATCCTGTGCACACCTCAATAAAGCATTCCATCTGTACCTTACCTTGTCTCCCGAACTCATTTGTGCTGTGTCACGGCCCCATCCTCCTTCGGACTGTGGCAGACGAAGATTCCTCCCAGACCAAAGGCACCCGTCCAGAAAGCTCTTGCTGTGCACGTAGTACCCAGAGTGCTGCACCAACGGCAGGGGAGAGACAGAGGGTCAGGCCTTTTTTTCCTGGCTGGAAGGGCAATCGTTGGTGGCAGGAATCCCGTTCCTAAATGGGCCGTCCGAGGCCCAAAACTGAATATGGACGAAAATTCCTCCCAGATCAAAGGTGCCTGCCCAGAAAGCTCTTGCTGTGCACATAGTGCCGAGAGTGCTGAACTAATGGCAGGTGAGAGAAGGATGGTCAAGGGTTTTTTTCGTAGCTCTAAGGGCAGTCGTAAGCGGGCAGGAGCCCCATTACTAAATCGGCCGTCCAAGGGACAAAATTTATTACGGACGAAAATTCCTCCCAGACCAAAGGTGCCCGCCCAGAAAGCTCTTGCTGTGCATGTAGTGCCCAGAGTGCTGCACCAACGACAGAGGAGAGACAGAGGGTCAGACCTTTTTTTCCTGGCTAAAGGGCAGTCGTCTGTGGGCAGGAGCCCAGTTCCTAAATCGGCCATCCGAGGGCCAAGAGTGAATATGGACAACCATTCCTCCCAGACCAAAGGTACCCGCCCAGAAAACTCTTGCTGTGCACATAGTGCCCAGAGTTCTGCACCATTGAAAAGTGAAAGACGGAGGGTCAGGCCTTTTTTCCTGGCTGGAAGGGCAGTCGTTGGTGGGCAGGAGCCCCGTTCCTAAATCGGCTGTCTGCAGGCCAAAATTGGTCTGGGAGGAATCTTCATCTGTATCCACTTTTGGGCCTCAGATGGCCCATTTAGGAACGGGGCTCCTGCCATGAACGATTGCCCTTCCAGCCAGGAAAAAGCCTGACCCTCCGTCTCTCCCCTGCCGTTGTTGCAGCACTCTGGGCACTACGTGCACAGCAAGAACTTTCTAGGCAGGCACCTTTGATCTGGGAGGAATCTTTGTCCACATACAATTTTGGGCCTCAGACGGCCCATTCAGGAACGGGGCTCCTACCACCAACGATTGCCCTTCCAGCCAGGAAAAAAGACCTGACCCTCTGTCTCTCTGCTGCAGTTGTGCAGCACTCTGGGCACTACGTGCATACAGATGAAGATTCCTCCCAGAACAAAGGTACCATGACAGAAAGCTCTTTCTGCCAATAGAGTACCCAGGCTGACCAACCAACTGAACCACAAAGCCAAAGTTTCTAGGTTTTCTTTCTTGGGGATAAGGGCTCTTGTTTCCTATTTTCAGACCTGCCTCCCAACTGCCAGCCCGACTCCCAAAATTCCATACACACAATGATTCCTCCCAGAACAAAGGTGCCATGACAGAAAGCTATTGCTGCCAAAGGAGTCTCCAGGCTGAGAAACCAACTGAACCACCAAACCAAAGCTTCCAGGCTTTCTTTCCTGGGGATAAGGGCTGTTGTTTCCTGTTTTCAGACCTGCCTCCCAACTGACAGCCCGACTCCCAAAACTGCATACAAAGATTCCTCCCACACCAAAGATGCCAGCACAGAAAACTCTTGCTGCCCATGGAGTGCCCAGGCTGGCCCACCAATTGGACCACAAAACCAAAGTTTGCAGCCTTTCTTTCCTGCGGATAAGGGTTGCTGTTTCCTGTTTTTAGATCTGCCTCCCAACTGACAGCCTTATTCTCAAAATTGCATACAAACAAAGATTCCTCCCAGAACAAAGGCACCATGACAGAAAGCTCTTGCTGCCCATGGAGTGCCAAGCCTGGCCCACCAACTGCACCACAAAGCCAAAACTTCCAGGCTTTCTTTCCTGGGGATATGGGCTTTTCTTTCCTGTTTTCAGCCCTGCCTCCCAACTTACAGCCCTACTCCCAAAATTGCATACAAAGAAAGATTCCTCCCACACCAAAAGTGCCAGCACAGAAAACTCTTGCTGCCCATGGAGTCCCCAGGCCGACACTCAAACTGCACCTCAAAGCCAAAGCTTCCAGTCTTTCTTTCCTGGGGATAAGGGCTACTCTTTCCTGTTTACAGTCCTTCCTCCACATGACAGCCTGACTCCCAAAATTGCATACGGACGAATATTTCTCCCAGAACAAAGGTGCTAGCATAGAAAGCTCTTGCTGCTCGTGGAGTACCCAGCCTGGCCCAACAACAGCACCACAAAGCCAAAGCTTCCAGGCTTTCTTTCCTGGGGATAAGGGCTGTTGTTTCCTGTTTTCAGCTGTGTCTGGCAACTACCAGCTCGGCACTCAAAACTGCATTCGGATGAAGATTCATCCTGCAACAAAGGTGCCAGAACAGAAAGCTCTTGCTGCCCATGGAGTCCTCAGGCTGACCCACCAACTGCACCACAAAGCCAAGGCTTCCAGGCTTTCTTTCCTGGGGATAACGGCTCTTGTTTCCAGTTTTCAGATCTGCCTCCCAACTGCCAGCCCTATTCCCAAAATTGTATACAAAGAAAGATTCCTCCCAGACTGAAAGTGTCAGCACAGAAAGCTCTTGCTGACCATGGAGTGCCCAGGCTGGCCCACCAACTGCACCTCAAAGCCAAAGCTTCCAGTCTTCCTTTCCTGGGGAGATGTGCTGTTACTTGCTTTTTTCAGCCCTGCGTTGAAACTGTCAACCTGACTCCAAAAATTGCATATCGAGGAAGATTCCTCCCATAGCAAATAAACCAGCACAGAAAACTTTTGCTACCCATGGAGCACCCAGGCTGGCCCACCAACTGCACCACAAAGCAAAAGTTTCCAGGCTTTCTGTGCTGGGGACAAGGGCTGTTGTTTGCTTTTTTCAACCCTTCACTTTTTCTGCCTGCCTGAGTCCCAAAATCCCATACGGACAAACATTCCTCTCAGATCAAAGATACCAGTAAAGACACAGGGACATTGGTGACATCATTGAGGACAAGGGTGCCACCCCTGGGGACAAAAGTGACATCACAAAGACATTGGTGACAACTTTGAGGACACAGGTTCCACTCCTGGGGACATCAATGACATCACAGGGACATCGGTGACATCACTGGGGACACCAGTCGAGACAGAGTCATGCTGCAGTAAAAGATGTGGAATTTTATTTTGAGAGAGAAGGAGGGAAATAGAGGACTGTTGGGTGCTGGAAGAGCATTAGGAGAGTATTGGGAGATTTGGGAGTCCCCCCAAATTGGTGGGGGACTCACAGTGATAGACAAGTCTTCAGAAAAGCACCAGATCAAGCATCCAGACATTTTTGTCTTATTTAAGGTCTTCTTCCTACATTTAACACGTTGAGCTCTCCAGACACTCCTTTCTCTAACCTTCCCTTCCATGTCTCAAAAGCCTGCCCCTTATTTTTGGGGGCGCAAGTCCTTGTACAACAAGGAAAAAACTGCTCCTCATTGTGTGGTGAGACAAAGAGAATTTATTTCAAAATCCGTGCTCTTTTATTCTTACATATCATGTGACTTCTTTAGCCAATGGAGTTACCTATGTCAGCGCATGCTCTTTTGGGTTTCACTGCCCCCACACGTCCCTTGAGCCTTAGACACGCCTCCCACACATCCCCTCCCTTAATTATCTAAAGAAGTCATGAAAACAGTGCAAAACAACAGTCCAAACAACAGTGCAAACAATCAGAACATTGTAAACTACCAAGGCTCGCAATAACCCAGCACATCGCTTGCTCAGCTTCTTAACTACTATTGTAAACCTTTTTAAAACTTTCTTATATTCCTATAGGGTAGTGCAACTTGGAGAAATTACTTTATTAACTTAGGGACCTTAGCCCAACTGTGTATAAAAACTATAACCTTTATTAACCTGAGGGTTTTTAAATAACTGGGGATTTTAAACTTTATTTAAAAAACAGGGTAAGTTTAGCAAAACTCAATTCTTTTAAAGTGACCTTGTGGTGGAGGTAATGTGGTTTTGTGAGGTGTTTTGTGTTTTAATATTTGTCCAGTCACACAACTCTTTTATTCATTCACTCCTCTCATTCACTGACAGCCGTCATTCACTCACTCTCATACATACACCGATATTTTGTAGACTGCTTGTTACCACATTGGTCATTCATTAATATAAACTTGAAACATAAACGTAACTCTTTTTAAACTCCTGCGTTATCTGGTTCCTGCAGCTGTGATTGCGTACCTAAATAGGGTTTTACACACCTGGAGGGGATCCACTTCAGTTTTTTTCCTATTGCCACGCAAGTGTAACCTCTCCCCCAAGTCATAAGGTCTAAAGGTCCTGTCCATTGTCCTGAAATCAAATCTTTTACCATGACTAGTGGCCTGGGAGAGGCAAATGCCTGAGATTTGTGCTGCTTTTCGTACCTGCTTCTTTCAGCATTGTCACAATTTAAAAAATTGATAACATATGTGACTTTCCACAAACGTTCTTGCGGACTATATAGCTTCTCCCCCCCTTTTTGTTTTACTAACATCTCTTTCAGTGTGCGGTGTGCCCTTTCTACAACTGCCTGTCCGGTAGGTGAGTGTGGGATTCCTGTGACATGTGAAATTCCCCACTCTGATAGGAAATTTCTTACCTCTTCTGAGACGTACACTGGTCTGTATTTATTTGTTTTGGGGTGCCAAGGGCAGCAAAACAACTTAACCAGTGTCTCATTACATCCTTGGCTTTCTCACCTGTGTGTACTGTAGCAGTTATGTATTGTGAATGTGTGTCTACAGTTACATGTACATATTTTAAGGTGCCAAATTTGGGGATGTGTGTGACATCTGTTTGCCAAATCTCATTTGACATTAACCCTCTGGGGTTAACACCTTCCTGAGATGGCATGGGGGTGATTTTCTGACAGTCTGGACAAGTCAATATGATGTCTCGAGCCTGATTGATTGTTATTTTGAATTGTCTCTTTAGAGAGCGTGCATTCTGATGAAAAAATGAATGAGACAATTTTGCTTGCTCTAGGATTCTGGGTACTGTGTTAAACATTGCTGCTTTGTCAGCCTCCCGGTTCCCTTCAACTATTGGCCCTGGCATGTCAGTGTGAGATCTGATGTGCATTATGTAGAAATCAAACTTTCTGTGATTGACAAGAAACCAAATAGAACGCATTTCAAATAACAGATGAGGGTTAGAAACACCTTGAAGAAACGAACATTCCAGACATGAAACTAACCCTGCAACATAACAAGAATCAGTAACAATATTAACAGGTTGTTCAGAAAACTTTCCCAAGGCAATACAAATGGCAGCCAGTTCCAGAACCTGCACAGAGCCTTGGTTCATGGTCTGTACCTCTTGTTCCCATTGTCCTGTATCAGGATTTATCCAAGTCACTGTAGCCTTTTGTGTTTGCCCAGATGCATCTGTAAAGACTGCCTTTTACTGGTTCACTTTCTAGTTGTGGTCTTTAAAGGTAAATTACTGGTTTCTACCCAAAGTCTATGCTTAGGGAGATTGACTGAAATGTCGCCATCAAAACTTGCCAAGGCAGCTTGGAATCCTGCGTCCTCAACCAGCATCCAATTCAAATTGCCCTTCCTGGACAGGATGTAATGATGGTGGGATCCCTTCCATCCAGTTCCTGTAGTCGTCCTCTGCCTTTAATAACAAGCTTAGCAAACATTTCATTAATCGTCCATACAGTTTTAGGTGGTGTGTGGGGCAGAAATAGTCATTCTAGAATTAGTAGCAGGTCCCTCTCAGTTTGATCCCACTGAAACAGGACTGCAAATGGCTGGCACCTGCTGGGAACTAAGGCTCGACAGATTTGCAGTTCAGGATTTCTCCTCCTGCCCTACCTGTTCTCTATCACCTTGGCACAAATGTCTAACGCCTGCTTTGCCTCTGCTATCAGAGATCTGTCAGACGTTAGGTCAGAGTCCCCCTTTAGCAATACAAAGAGAGGGTGTAGCTCCTCTGTGGTTAAGCCTAGAATAGGCCTTAACCAATTAATGGCTCCCAGGAGTTTTTGCAACTCATGTAAGGTTAAAGTGTCTTTTACCTCGAGCTGCAGTGGCTGTGGGGAGATTTCTTGTTGTGTAATCCTCCATCCAAGATGGCTCCAGGGCTACAATCGCTGGATTTTCTCTGCCGCAACCTGCAACCCCACTTCTTGGACAGCATCAGTCAAAGCAGTAACAACAATTTGCAGTTCATGTTCTGTGGCCATGCTAATTAAAATGTCATCCATGTATTGGTAGATTATTGCAGAGGGGAAACGCTTTCTGATGGGGTGAATTGCGTTTGCCACTACTGTTTGACATATTGTAGGACTGTTTTTCATCCCCTGAGGAAGGACACCCCAGTGATACCTTTGCATGGGCTGTGCATTGTTCAATGCTGGGATGGAAAAGGCAAACCTTGGTGCATCCTCGGGGTGCAGAAAGATGGTAAAAAAGCAGTCCTTTAAATCAATTATTATTAGCAGCCAATTTGCTGGGAGCATAGCGGGTGAGGGCAACCCTGGTTGCAGTGCTCCCATCGACTCTATGACTGCATTAACTGCTCTGAGGTCCTGCAGCATCCTCTATCTGCCACTCTTTTTGGGGATGCAAAACAAAGGAGTATTCCAGGGACTGTTTGTTGGCACAATGTGTCCTGCTTCTAATTGTTCTCTTACAAGCCTTCTTAAATGTTCAGACCGTTCCCTTTTCATAGGCCATTGATCTACCCAGACCGGCTGGTCACTTTTCCAGACTAGCTTAATCGGTGCTTGGGATGGTTGACCAATGGCCCCTATTGAAAAACCTGGTTACTTGCAGGAGGAATTTGCATGACTGTGCCAAACTGTCCTAGTACATCTCTCCCCCACAGTGAACAAGGAATTGGAGCAACAAAGGGAGCTACTTTGGCTATTTGTCCCTCTGGTCCCAAGACAGTGAGTACTTCAGCACTCTGGGCCTTTGTGTGCCTCCCACCCCCTGAATGGTTGCAGCTGGGCAAACAGTGGGCCAGTCAAGCGGCCATTCGGAGTCCTTTATGATGGAAACATCAGCTCTCGAATCCACAAGGCCTGTAAATCTGTGCCCATTAACTTGGCACGTCATGAGCGGCTTTGTGGCTGTGATGGTTGCTGCCCAGTAAACTTGTGGGTGTCCTGTGCTGCCAAAGGCCCCTGAACCCCGCTCTCTCCCCCCCTCCCCTGCAGGCGACGCACTGTAGAAGGGGATTAGTTGAGCAATCTTCTGTCTCTTTGGAATGAAACAGGAGGGTGAAGGGGTCCAGGCCATTATTAGAATCTCGCTATGAGAATCTGAGTCCATCACTCCAGGCAGCACAAACAAACCCATTCTGGTGGTGGAGGACCTTCCAATCAGCAGTGCGTGTACCCCTGGGCTAAGGGGACCCCAATGTCCAGTCGGGATTAGCACTACCTCCGTGGAAGTTATGAAGACTGCGTCCCAGTTGGATAAGTCCAGCCCAGCGTTGGTTGGGGTGGAGGGGCACAAAGTGCTGGCTGACGTGGGGGGGCACAAATTGCCAGCCTGTTCCCCTGGGTCGCATTTGTTTGCTGTATCGGGGCGTGTGACAGCGCCTCTCGCCTCCAGTTTTTTGGCACCCTCCTTGCTTTTGGGTGCTTGTGGGGTGCCATTGCTAGGGGTTTCCTAGGGCAATCCCTCTGAAAGTGATCGGGGGCCCCACAAATGTAGCAACCATTTCTGGGTCTGGCACCCTCCTGTGCTCTTAATTGGGCACTCAGTGCTACTGCCAGTAAATCCGTTTGATGTGCCAAGGAGCCAACCCCCTGACAGGCACGAACCAGTTCTGAAATGCTACAGGTTTCCCTTTTAGGAAGGGTCTGCAGAACTCTTTTACAGTCAGGGTTTGTGTTTTTGAAAGCCAGGTGCCTGCTAAGTATTTCCCTGGATTCCTCATTTTCAATCTGCCTATCTTGGGCAGATTGCAACCGATCTAGGAATTGTGTGTATGGTTCTGTTGGGCCCTGCATCATCTTTGTGAATGACAAGTTGGTGTCTTTATCTGATGTGGGTAGTTTTCTCATTGCCCACATTGCATGTTTTGCTATAACTTCATATTTCCCTATTGTACCTGGTTTGTGAGTCTATGGAACGGTAGTTACCCTCCCCTGTGAGTTGGTGTGTTGTTACCCCTGCTTGTGGGTCATCAGCATAAGTGGAGCATATTTCTCTAAAATCGTTCAGTCATACATTGTACTGGGTGTTAGTGAGGTTAGTTAGTTCTCCAGTCGTGTGGCATGAAAATGTATGTGGAGCTCAGTGTTTCTAAAAATGCAAGTGTGTTAGGGGAAGATACACCAGTTTCTCTTATTAGTTGTCTTAACTCTTTAGTTAGTTCATGTGGCAAGGGCTGAAATCAGCGGTTTTGGGCATGCATTTATTACTTGCAAATCCCCTATTCGCAATGCCTCCTCTCTACACAAACCCCATCTATCAATTGATCCTTCTCCGCATTCTGTCTCGTCCCCTCCCAGCAGAGCCATCCCTAAATCCTCCTCCTCATCCCCGCATCCCTTCCCCCCGGTAGCCCCGGCAAACCGTGTTCCCTGTGGGGGAGTGGTGGTGGGTGGAGGGGACGGTGCGGGGGCGGGGAAGGACGGGTAGTTCTCCAGTCTGCATGGCAGGTGAGATGGTAGTGCCCGCCCCTGGGCGCGTGGTCGGCGATCATCCGTGGTATGGGTTGGCAAATAATCTGGGTTAGTCCCCTCATCGCCATGACGGGACCCCCTGCGGTGATCCCACGGGCTGGAATCTTGCATCCCAGGCCCTGTCCCTTCCCGCCGACCTGTGTCCCTTGGGCTCCCGGTTCCCTTCCCCGTAGTTAAATCACAAACGGTTCCCTCCCCCCCCGCTGGGCTCTGTGTGTTTAAACTCCTGTGTGTAAAAGCTGGGCTGTTGCTAACAGCGTGAGCGGGGTGTGTGTGTGTGTGTGTGTGTGTTGGTGTTGGGTGCATTTGTTGTTCGTTTGTGTGCTCTGCTTAATGCAGACATTATGGTTTGCCAGGCTGGGAAGGCATTGTTCACTTGGGGGTCCCCCCCCTGAGCCTTGAGTTTTATGAGGTTTCCTATTTTATCTCATATTTGTATGTGGAGGGCTTCAACCAGAGGCAGTTCTGGTACAGCTGCTTTAATGAACCGTACCAACTCTGTTAATTCCGCCCTTGTAGCCTGTATATAGTAGGGTTTTAGGAGGGTGGCTAGTGCGTCTGTGTCCTGTGATAGCTCAGTGGGGAAAAAGTTTCCCATTTTACCTTTGAGTCTCGGTGCTGTGAGCGTGCGCTGCTGAAGAGGGTCTGTCTGTTTGCTGGTCTGTCCTGGTTCTCTGTCGACTGGGTTTGCGAGGGTGGGCTGGGGTGTGCCGGTGTCAGCGGCTGGTGTCCCCGGTGCAGGCTGTGAGCGATCACCGCGGGATGCAACGCCGGTACCGGAGCGTGTGGGGGTCGAGTGGCGGGCGGACGAGCAGCAGCGGTGGCAGGCTCTGGCTCAGCGGCTGGCGTTCGTCGGGCAGAGGCAGGCGGTGGATCGGCAGTGCGGGTGGCTCGGCGCGGGTGGCGGCAAGCAGGGGCGGCGGCAGCGGCTCCGGGGTCCCCGCAGATCGCTGGGTGGTGCAGGGGTCTGGTGCTGCAGCGGGAAGGCGCGGCGCTTTCGGCAGGTCCCGGCGCAGTTTGAATGTGGCGCAGCGAGGTTGTGGCGGCTTTTAAGCGCGCCGCAGGGCCAGCAGGAGTGGTAGGCAGGCGGGGAGCTGCGGTGGTTTCTGCTGGGCAGGAACCGGTGCAAGCTTCGCGGGGCTGGCGGTCGCTGAGGATGTTGGAACGAGACAGCAGTGGCACCGCCTTTTTAACGCCAATGGCCGAGCTGTGGCGAGCTGCTGGTAGTGGGGCTCCCCCTGGTGGTTTCAAGGTGCTCTGCAGCCCGGATCTCCGAGCTGCGGGGTGCCACACCGATCAGGGAAAAGTCTTTACCGCGTGAGTTGTACTGCTGCGTTCAACTTGACTCACTGCTCCGGTGTAAGTGGGAGTTCGTTCTGCCTGCTCCAGTCGCTTCGATCTGTCGGTTTCTTCTTTTCTTCGTTCTTCTTCTCGTTCCTGTGCACTTTTCTAATTTGGGAGCTCCTGAACTAACTTTCTGTTTCTCAGCCGCCACTGAGACAACGGTTTTAAAGACGTCTACATTTTTTGTGATAAAAGATTCCCAAGTCAAAATAATAGACTTGATAACCGGAATCTACCACATGTTTTACCTGATCCAGGATAATCTAATTAACTTAATATAAGTTTAAAAAGTCCCCTGTTCAGGGGCGCCATCTGTTGGGGGCACAAGTCCTTGTATAACAAGGAAAAAGCTGATCCGTGTGGTGTGGTGAGACCAAGAGAATTTATTTCAAAATCCGCGCTCTTTTATCCTTACATACCATGTGACTTCTTTAGCCAATGGAGTTACCGATGTCGGTGCATGCTCTTTTGGGCTTCACTGCCCCGGCAAGTCCCTTGAGCTTAGACACGCCTCCCACACCTTATCAAGGGGCTTTTTGGCCAAAGAGATTCCCCACCAGTGTTCAGGACTATGTTCCCTGTTTCTCACAATTGGTCAACTTACCCTTGCAGTTCTCTGCCTGTATTTTGGATCATTTCTCTCATGCTGCTCACAGTAACACTGCCAGGGAGCATCAACCTTTGGTTTTTCCAGAACTGTCAGTGTAAGATCCGAGCGCTCTGGAAGTTTAAGTCTAAGGACTGTAGTGTGTCAACCCTCTGGCCTGCAGGCAGGGACAGGCAATTAGCACTTCTGTGGCACAGTTGCCCTCCGCAACAGTATTTCCATCCTACCAAGGGATCTCCTCGGGGTAGTGCCTGAAGGTTTAGGTCTTCTTATAAGTCCTCTCTCAAGAACATATTGAGGAGAAAAATCACCAGTGAACCACTCAAGAGTGGCACTGTGTTAGGGGAAAGAACTCAACAGTGTCTGTGCACTTCCAGGCTCCTGGGAGAGACATGAAGGACCACCAGGGCAGGGTGTGATCTATTGCCATGTGCCCTGGAAAACCCAGGTCAACTCCCCAGGGCATTCATCCCAGACCTGCCAACCGCTCTTGGTTGGCACTCGCAGTAGAACCACTACTTCCAGCATTGACTTCTCACCCAGCCCACAGAGGTTCTTTAGCCTTCCCTGGAGAGACACAGAAGGACTAAACAGGGTGTCTCTGTTTGCATTGCACAGACAAGTCTTGAGCACACACCTGGCGTTGGTGTGGGGAGATGACCCTGAGCAAGTACAAATGACAGAGATCCCCTCTGCCTGAGGGCCTGGGCTCACTCCAGCAACGGGGCTTCTCTTTGGGTTGCACCGTCCCTCGTGTTGAGTGCAGGATGGGACAGCAGCTGGCACAGCTGGGCCCTGTCTGTGCCAGCAGCTGAAAGGAGCAACCTGGGGACAGTACACAGAAGCTGCTGCTGTCAGGACAGGGGAAAGGCCCCAGGAAGGCTGAGGGGTTGGCATGCTGCTGGAAAGGCTGTGTCCCACCTGCTGGAGCTTTCCTAGGGGGAAGGAAACTGCTCGGAGACAGAGACACTGCCCCACACTGCAGTTGGAAAGGTGGAGAGAGGGGACGAGGAGAAAGAAATGTCCCTGCAAGGGCATTGCTGTGGGAGGAGAAGCATCCAGAAGGAGGAGGAGATCACTCCATGTTTGTATTTGAAGAAACAGAGTGTGAGGGTGGGCAACGGTCAGGGAAGGATTGCAAATGTCAGGGGTGAGAGCCGGGGGGGAAGTCGGATGGGTGTCTGCAGCCTGCAGGGAAACAGAAGCATTTGTGGGACAGCACAGGACAAGTTGTGCTGGAGATGGCCAAGGGCACTGGCAAGGCATGTTAACTATTGCTTTTAGGACCAGAGCTTGTGCTTGCTTCATATATGTTAGAAGATTGCTTTAAAACATTTTTGCAACCAGACCTTATCATCACCGATGACAAACTTTATTAACCTGTCACAATTTGTATTAATAAAGAGTGTTATTCCCTAAACTGTTGGAGTGAATTCTTTCAGTTGCCAGCGGCGGGAAACACTTCAACAGGCTCTGCTGAGGGGTCTTCATGTTGTTGGCTGAGATCCCTCTGACAAAGGCACTCAAATCACCCTCTGATCTTGTGAATCTTTATGTGAAGGATCTCATTACAAGATGACACGGACTGGTTGGACTGGCACTTTCCAGGGGGCACTGACAGGGAATAATCTAAACTCCCTCCTTTCGGGTAGCATTAAATTGCTGCAGTGAAACAGGGTTGTCAAGGATAATCTGCTGCAAAAATACAAATCTCTGCCTTCCCAGACTGGGAAAGACTTGGTTCAAAGGTTTCAGAAAGTTAAGGAGAGAGAGGTGGAGCAGGAAGAAGTCCCTGGGGGTGTGCAGGTGGTGGTGGCAGGCTACGGCGCTGAGGATGAGGCCGTTGCCCAGGAGGGCAGCCAGGGAGATGCCCAGGAAGAAGCAGAAGTGGGGGTTTTCCTGGAGTCACACACGGAAATGTGTCAGGGCTCTGAGAGGTGTC
>NW_020885170.1:0-6418 GCF_003945725.1 Corapipo altera
GCAATCCCATGTCCCTGTGTCCCCACACCTGCAGTGCCCCGGGTGGGCTCCACTCTGGACCCCCACAGGCACCACTGGCCTGGAGCTGCTGCCACAGCTGCATCCATGGCCACATCTGGATCTGTGGTAACCCCCGGATCTGTGTCCAGCACATCTGCATCAGTGCCAGTGCCTGCATCCCTGGCAACATCTGGATCCGTGCACCCACCACCACATCTGCATCTGGGGCCACATCTGGATCCATGTCCACACCTGCATCTGGATCTGCAACCACATCTGCAGCAGTGGTCACATCTGGATCAGTGCCCACAGTCACACCCATGACCACATCTGGATCCTCGCACACAGCTGCATCCACAGCCACATCTGTGTCCCTGCCCACATCTGGATCCGTGCCCAGGGCTGCAGCTGTGGCCACATCTGCATCAGTGCCACATCTGTGTCTGCAGGCACATCCACATCTGTATCACAGGTCACAGCTGTACCCACACCCACATCTGCACCAGTGCCAACGTCCCTCTGGGCACACCAGTCCCAAATCTGGGCTCCATGGGGGGGCCGTGATGGGCCGGGGGGGATCCAGGATCCGCCCTGGAATTATGAATCACGGTGTAATTACCCCAAATGGGCCCAGAGCTCCGGAGCTTCAATCAGGGAAATCACAGGAGTTCCAGGGAATTTTAACATCCAGAGACATTAATGAGAACAGGCTCAAACAGGGGGATCCATCCTGCACACATCCTGCATCCCTGATGCATCCATCCTGCACACATCCTGCATCCCTCTTGCATCCCTCCTGTATCCATCCTGTACACATCCTGCATTCCTCCTGCATCCCTCCTGCCCCCACCTTTCATCCATCCTACATCCCTCCTCCATCTGCCCAGGGCATCTGAGATCTCTTGGAATCACCCAGTATCCCTCGGAATCACCTGGGATCTCTCAGTATCACCTGGGACACTCTCAGCACTGCCTGGGATCTCCCAGTGTCCCCTGGGATCTGTTGGTGACACCCTGGATCTCTCAGAATCACCCAGGATCTCTCGGAAATACCCGGGATCTCTCAGGATCACCTGGGATCTCTCAGAACTACCCGGGATCTCTCAGGATCACCCTGGACCTCTCCACATTCCACAGGACACTCTCAGTATTCCCAGGATCTCTCAGTACCTCTGGGACCTCTCAGTGCTGCCCCTGCCCCCCGATGCCCCCGGATGCCCCCAATGCCGATGCCCCCAATCCCATCAATCCCACCAATCCCACCAATCCCACCAATCCCACCGATCCCGCCGATCCCGCCGATCCCACCGATCCCGCCGATCCCGCCGATCCCGCCGATCCCACCGATCCCACCGATCCCGCTGATCCCACCGATCCCGCCGGTCCCGCCGTACCTCCCGCTGCAGCACGAGCTCCTTGGTGAACAGCGTGGCCTCCTCGCTGAAGGGCTCCCCCTCCTGTGCCAGCCCCGGCAGGTTCCGGGCACCCCGCGGGCACTCGATGCCTGGGGGAGGAAGAGGAGGAGGAGGGTGAGGTCGAGGTCACCCCCTGCCCCCGCTGGGAACGGCCCCCGGGGAATGGGCTGGGCAGGGAATGGGGCATCGGAGTCAGGGGGGATGTGGGAAACTCCGGGAGGGTCCAGTGGTGGCACAGCCATGGGAGGGGATGGGATAGCTCAGGATCAGCAGGGATGGGGATGTGGGGATGAGCAGGGATGGGGATGTGGGGACATATCCAGACCCCCACATTCGCAACCTCTCTCCCTGACTCAGCTTCCCACTGCCCTCAGGATACCCCTGGGATACCCCCCTGCCCTGGAAAACAGGGAAGTCCTGCATTATTAATTATAATTTACATAATTTGCATAATTAATGAAGTGCTGGGAATTACAGCTCCATGCCGGAGCCGTGATCCTTCGGGAAGGCAGTGACAATGTGTCACATCCCCAGGGCCACAGCAGTGTCACCATCCCCCCAGGAGGCACAAGGACATGGATCTGGGAGCACCTGGAGCCCACGATGTCCCTGTGTCACCGGGACCATCCCATCCTCATCCCTGGCCCTGTTTTATCCCTGACCCCATCCCTATCACATCCTCATCCCTGTCCTTTGTCATCTCCCCATCCTGGTCCCCATCCCTGTCCCTGTCCCCACCATCAGGCCATCCCTGTCATATCCCCATCCCTGTCCCATTCCCATCCCTACTGCACACCCATCCTCAGTCCTATTCCTGTTGTACACCCATCCTGTCCCCATCCCATCTCCGTCCCCATTCCCAGGCTATGCTGCCTCCAAGGGAAGCCAAACATTTCCAGGAAATCCAGCAGGAGCTTCCCAGGCAGCTTCCAGCCCTGAACCTGCCCACTGATCCCAACCCCAGCACTGATCCCAACCCCAGAGCTGATCCCAACCCCGACACTGATCCCAACCCCAGAGCTGATCCCAACCCCGACACTGATCCTAACCCCAGAGTTGATCCCAACCCAGCACTGATCCCAAACCCAGAGCTGATCCCAACCCCAGCACTGATCCCAATCCCAGCACTGATCCCAACCCCAGAGCTGATCCCAACCCCAGCACTGATCCCGATCCCAGCACTGATCCCATGTTTCTCCGACAAGGAGCATCATGTGGGAATGAGGAGCCGGAGTCGCCCTTCCTCCTTCTTCTCCTCCTTCTCCGTGGAGGGGATTGGGAGCTGTTGAGGGTTTATGCACCACACTGGAATTTTTTCCCTCAAAATAATAAGGAAAGAGCTGAGGAAGCATCGGAATCCTTAAACCACACGAGCTGAGAGCAGCGTTTTCCAGCTGCCGGCTCCTCCATGCTGGGATCCCACTTCGGATCCTCTCCCGGCCCTGGCGCTTCCCAAACCCACCCAAGGGAAGATTCTGGAAAAGGCAAAGCTCAAAAGGATGGGCTGAACGTGCTCATCCCCCCGGGAATGCTGCAGGGAGAGGGGAAGGGGATGTTCGGCACCCGGAAAAGTTCTCCAGCACTTTAAAAATAGCAACTAATCCCGAACCCGCGGCTCCGCTGCTCTTCCCGGGAAGCCGTGACGGATTAATGAGGGATGCGGCTGGAAGTGCTGCAGCCACCGCGCTCCCCTGGGCTTCCCACAGAATTCCAGCACAGTCCTGCTGAGCCGGAGCTGGGGGATGGAAGGGGCAGCTCTGGGGGCTGCTCCGGCCCTGGAACCATCCTGGGAGGGATGGAGGGATGGGGGCAGGAATTCCACAGCATCCCAGGGCATCCCACGGACATTGCAGAGCGACCCTGGGTGTCCCACAGCATCCTGCACATCCTGGGGTATCCTGTGGCATCCTGGGGCATCCCACAGTATCCCTGGGGTATCCTGTGGCATCCCGGGGTATCCCACAGTATCCCTGGGATATCCTGCAGCATCCCAGGGTATCCCACAGTATCCCTAGGATATCCTGCGGCATCCCAGGGTATCCCACAGTATCCCTAGGATATCCTGCAGCATCCCAGGGTATCCCACAGTATCCCTGGGGTATCCTGCAGCATCCTGCAGCACCCTGGGGCATCCCACAGCATTCCCGGGTATCCCATAACAGCCTGCAGGATCCTGCCCTGGGATGCTGGGAGGGGCTGGGCCTCCCTGGCCAGCAGTGGGAATATAGAAAACAAATCTCCCTAGGGAAGCTCTCTTGGAGCAGGAACCTTTCCAGCCCAAATTTCTGAGATTTAAACAGCTTCTCCCAGCTTGCTGTGCCTGGAAAAGTGCAGGGATACGGGATGGCTCTGGGCAAGGAGTGGCTGTGCTGGGGTGGAATGCCAGGGATCGATCTCCCAGAGGATTTATGGATTTTGGGAGCAATGGGGGTGAGCAGGAGGGAGGGAACACCCAGGAACTGCGGGAGCGGGGCCGTGGACACAGCGCTGGACCAGCCCCACGGAGGGAATGCCCACACGGAAAAACTCTGGATTCCCATCCCCACCTCACAATTCCACAGCTCCAGTGCCTCCTTGGGGAATTTTGGGACACCCTGGAGCCACGTGGTCTCGCACCCCAACATTCCCCCTCATCCCTTGGGAATTCTGCCGCTCCCAGCCCCCGCCCCGGGAAGGCGTCAGGCTCCAGAGTTTTGCCAGGAGAGAGAAATTTGGGATTAAAGCAGCGCCTCTATTTGCACATATTTATAGTGCTCCGACGGATCTATTTTAGCTGGAAAGCCGGGATGAGCTCCCTCGGGAGCATCCCTGGAGTCACATTTTAAGGGACTTGGCTTCTCTTTATGGTGCTCATTTGCATTTGATATCCATAAAAAAGGCAGGCGTTGATAAAAGGCGGATATTTATCCTATTCCTGGCTTGGCAGAGGAGGGTTGGGAATGGCACCGGGGAGAGAACCAATCAAAACCAGGGAAAACAAGAGCCGGAAGGTCCTGCTGGGATCACGGCCGCTGGATGCTGTCACTGCCGGTTGGGTTTTATGGGATGGAAGTATTTGGGGGATTAATCCCCGCTGGAACAGAGCAGGGGGGAGCAGGGATCTCCATGGAGCAGAATCATGGAGCTCCAAAGAGGAGAACCACGGAACAGGGACCCCTGTGGAGCAGGGAATCTCATGGAATAACGACCCCCCAAGGAGCAGGATCATGGAGCGGAGACTGCAGCACTGGAGAGGTGCCAGCCTCTTATCCCATTCCCTATGGATCCCGTGGGCACTGGGATGCCAGAGAGGTGCCAGCCCCCCATCCCAATCCCTACAGATCCCAGGGGCACCGTGGTGGGCACTGGGATTCCAGAGTGGAGCCAACCTCTCGAATCCAGAAAGATTTCAGCCGATCCCAGTTCCTCCTCCCAAGCACGTGGGTTCATCACTCCTGACAATTCCCATGTCTCCGTGGCCGGGAAGGGGGAGCTGCGTTTTCCCAGCATTTCCCACTGGCTTTGACAATGGATAAAATCAGACTCCAGGATATTTATAGGCAAGAGCACACGGAGAAGGACAGGTTTAGGACACGCTCCACATGGCAGGAGTCAGCTTGGGATAGGGCTGGGAATGCTCATGCTCCAGCTGGATCCAGGGATGGAATGTCCTCATTGCTCCCAGTGTTTGGGCCCTGGAGGGGATGTTGGGACTGGGGGTCCCTGGTTGGGCTGGTCATGTCCAGGATCTGCTGACATCTGGAGCACAGGCTGGATGTAATGGGAAAAGGCTCCGGGATGGGAGGGGCTGGGGGGAGAGGGGGATCCTGTGGCACCATCCCGGGTCACCCCAAATTACTTTCTGACTGGGAGCATCATTCCTGGTCATCCCAGGTCACTGGTTGGACTGGGAGCATCCCCGGGAGCAGGTACGGAGCCTCCCCCTTCCCAAACCCCATCCCAGTTATCCGAGGGGAACAGTGACAGGACACAGTCCCCAGGTCTGGGGACGAAGGGATGGACAAAGACTCCCCAGTTCCATCCCTGCTCCCCCGGGATCAGCATTCCCTCAGAGGGAGTGGCCACTCTGCCTCTCCCAGTGTTTGATCCCCGGATCCGATCCCTTTAAGCACCGACTGAATTTTTCATAACCGAGTTGTGAACGATCCCTGCTCAGGGTCATCCGGCAAACCCGGTTATTGCCATGGAAACGGGAGCCAGGGATGAGCCGCCCCCCACCCCCCAGTCAGGGATCTGGAGGATCAAGGAGCTCACACTGGCAACGGGAACCCCCATCCTGGTCACCCTCCGCCTGCTGAGGAGGCAGCACATGGAAATGCCTGGGATTTGGGATGCTTATCCTCATCCCCATTCTCATTCCATCCTCAGTCTCAATCCTCATCCCCATCCTCATCCCCATTCTCATTCTGATCCTCATCTTCATCCTCACCCTAAACCTCATCCTTGTCCTCATTCTTATTCCATCTTCATCCCATCCTTGTCCTCATCCCCATCCTTATCCCAATCCCTATCATCATCCTCTTCATCATCATCATCATTCTCCTCCTCATGTTCTCATCCACATCCCCATTCTCATTCCCATCCTGGAGTTTCCCACCTGCTCCCTGGTTTGTGGTTCCCCACCTGCTCCCGAGTTTTTTGGGAGAACATCCTTCCCAACTCCGAGCTCGACTCCCCCTGTCCCAGTGCACCCGTGGGCAGCTCCGTTGCTATAACCGGGGGTGTCCCGCGGATCCCGGTGTTCCCGGTGCTCCCGGTGTTCCCGGGGGCCCACCTGCGAGCAGGAATGTGATGAGACAGGTCTCCTTGGGCAGGAAGAGCTTCAGGCGGGAGCCGCTGAACACGTATTCCACCACGGCCTCGGAGCGGCCGGCGCGCTGCAGGAACGGCAGGAACTGCTTCGCCTTCTGCGTGTCCTGCAGGGGGAAAGGGGCTCAGCCTGGGAATGTGGGGACTCCCTCGGAGAGTGGGGACCCTCCGGCATCGCTGCGTCCCACGGGGAG
>NW_020885170.1:6428-11960 GCF_003945725.1 Corapipo altera
GCGTCCCACGGGGAGGGAAAAGGGGCTCATCCTGGGAATGTGGGGACTCCCTCGGAGCGTGGGGACCCTCCGGCATCGCTGCATCCCATGGGGAGGGAAAAGGGACTCATCCTGGGAATGTGGGGACACCCTCGGAGCGTGGGGACCCTCCGTGGGGACCCTCCGGCATCACCGTGTCCTGCAGGGTGGGAGCAGCGGGGGCTCCTCAGCCCCCTGTGCCAGCCGGGATGCAGGGTGTGGGCACGGATCCGAGTTTTCCCAGTTGGGATGGGCTCTGCAACCCAGGACATGCCCCAAAAAACCCCCACAGGAGTGGCTGCCTGGCACGGGCAGGTTGGATCCTGTACCATCCCTAATGGAGCATCCCGGGACTCCCCTTTCCCAGGATCTCCCCACAACATCCCAGCAGCAAATGGTTCTGTATAATTCCTTATTAATATTCATTAAGGAAAACATAATGAGCTCTCAGGGCTGCTGGGGGGTGTCAGGGTCCCCATATTCCCTCAGCAGAGCTGGGGGATCCCTGATCCCCACCAGCATTCCAGTGTTGGCTCCAGTCACCTGGTTCCCAGGTCACGAAGCTCCATGGAGCAACTCCCAGTTTATTTATCCAAGGAAGAAAGGGGGGAAAAAACCCCAGCAGTTCCCAAAAATCAAAGGTTCTGGGTGGGGTTTTCTCCCATTTTATCCCGGCTCCCCTGACAGAGCGGTGCCAGCAGAATTCCTGCACCTCCTTACCCCGGAGATGTCGGCCACCCGGTGAATCGGCACCTCCTTCTTGCTGTGCAACCCCTTCCCGTTCTTGATAGCCCTGGAAAACAGGGAGCACCGGGAGTCAGCACCTGCTGCGGTGGGAAGAGCCGGAGTCATCCCTGTGCCCACCGGGAGAGCCCGGGCACTGCAGCTGGATAATCCCAGTCATGGGAATAAGGTCTTCCCGGGATAATATGGAGGCAATGAGGAGGCTGAATGAGGGAATACCTGGAGGGCACTGAAGGGATTGGAAAACCCAGTGGGATGGTGGAGCTGGTGCTGGGCCTGGACCTGATGCCAGACCTGGACTTGTTGCCAGTCCTGGACCTGATGCCAGACCTGGATCTCCTGCCACAGGGTTTGGCATGGGAGGCTGGGAAAGGCCGGATTGTGCCGGGAGGTTGGAGGAGCCCCCAGCACAGGCAGTGCAGTCTGGGATGTGACTCCGGGCTCCAAGGGATCACCCCAACTGCTCTGAGCCCCCCTGCACTGGGAGATCTGGGCCTTGCAGATCTCATCCCAAATCTCCCATTCCCTCCATCCCTGGCATCGCCCTGGGGCCGCCGGCTCTTCTGCCAAGTGCCAGCACAACCACGGAGTCGGGATGTGCCAGGGATTCCGGCACGGACAAGCCACCTCCACCACCAGCCCCGCACCGGGAGTGAGCGGGAACATCCAGCACCTCCACGGTGGGCACATCCAGGATGAGCCCCCCAGCACCTGCAGTGCTGCTCCAGGCTCCACGTGCCACATCCCAGCCCGGGTATCCCAGTGCCTGACTGGGATCTCGCCCACACCGCAGCGCTCCGAGATGCTGATTTCCTGCCAGGCCTCCCAAAACGCACATCCCAGGAATGAGCCCCCGAGCAATCTGCCGGCCGCCCACCCCGCGGACACGGAGCCGGGGGGGACGGGAGCGGGAGAGCCCGTTTATCCGGATTGATCCGCCCTTTCCCTCAGAAGCGAGAGCCTCGCCCGGGAACGCGCCTCAGCCCCCTCCAAGCTGCTCTTCCCGGCTCTCGGCATCGTGCCGGGATCTGCTGCCAAAGAGGAGCTGAGATCCCACATCCCGCTGGGCTCGGCTGTGCCAGTGCCACCTCCGGAGCCGCCGGATCCAGCCGAGCCGGAGAGGGAAGGGCATCCATTGGCATTCCTGTGTGCCATCCAGGAGGACGGGCTGAGGGACAGGGACACGGGGACATGGGTGGATGTGGGGGGTTCCCAGCACCGGGATCATCCCTGTGGAGCGGCGAGGGTTGGGAACAGCGATCCCTGCGGAGACGGGGGGTGGGGGGGGCACCGGGACACAAGGGGGGGCTGAGCAGTGGGATCACTCCACAGGGAGCTGGGAACACCTGGAACACCTGGGCCAGGAAGGGCTGGGGACAGACAGACGGACAGGGACACGGCTGGGAGGGGACGGGGGGACACGGGACATGACAGGGGGACAGGGAGCAGCTGTGCCCCCAGGGAGCAGCTGTGCCGGGGGACAGGGAGCAGCTGTGCCGGGGGACAGGGAGCCCCTGTGCCCCACTCACCGCGCCTCGGCCGCCAGCAGTTCATCGTAGTGTGCCGAGCGCTGGTCGTCGTCCTGCCGGTACCGCAGCACCGTGGCCAGGCCTTTGCTCACCAGCGCCTCGGCGATGTTGCTGTGGGGGCACAGGGTGGGGGCTCAGCACCGCTCTGGGGGGCACTGCCAACCCCTGACCCCACCCCGGCTCTGGAGACTCCCCCCATCCCATCCCATCCCATCCCATCCCATCCCATCCCACCCCATCCCATCCCATCCCATCCCACCCCATCCCAACCCAAACCATTCCACAGTGCCGCCAGGGGAAGGGGCCTGGAGAGACGTGTCCCAGGAACTGGGCACAACGGGAGGGCCCCGGGGGATCCCCGACACGGTGGGGGGTCTCCCAGGAGCACCCCAAAACCCCGATGCCACCCCAAACCTGCCCACCCAAAAAACCCGATGCCACCCCAAAAACTTCGCCCAGCCCCAGAACTCTGACACCACCCCAACTCCCCCCACCCCAAAACCCCCACCCCAAAACCCAGCAGGCTCAGCGTCCCCAGGCCATGGTCCTCCCTGATTCCCTAATCCCATGGTTTTTTTAAGGGAGAGGGGGGTGAGCACCAGCTGGGGGAGGGGGCACCACCATCGCCAACTCCCCCCCCAACACACCCCAAAACTCCCAAACCCCCCTAAGGTCCCCCCATCACCCCAAACCCCGTGGGGTGACACCCCCAGGCCATGGGAACTCCTCCTCGATTTCCCAATTTTTTCCCTGGAGTGGGGGGGGGGTGGCACCAGTTTGGGGGGCTGAGGAGGGGTCACGTGTGAGGCTGGGGGGGCTCCATCCCACTCCACTGCTTTCAGTAGATCCATAAATCCTCCTTTGCCGGGCGCATCCCTAATTCTCCAATTACCCGCCCGCTAATTCCCTCCGTATCCTAAAAGCCGTGGATATGTTTGTGCACTTCCATTCCCGAACCCCGGGCAGAGGGGGAAGGGCAAATCCATCACCGGGAGCCAAAAATAGGTCTCGGAGCAGGGGGAGGAATCAAAAAATTCGGGATTGGCGAGCCAGGGAACGGCTGCGGCGGGAGCAGCTGCGGCAGCGCCGGGAATGCCGAGCACTGGGAACGGGCACCTCCGGCTGCTCTGGGAATGAGCGGGAGGCTGGGGGGGAAGGGCTGGTGGCCCTGGTGGCCCAGGGGCCCCTGACACTCCCCATTCCAGCTGTATTCCCACTCCCCATTCCAGCTGTATTCCACCCCCATTCCAGCTGTATTCCACCCCCATTCCAGCTGTATTCCCACTCCCATTCCAGCTGTATCCCACCCCCATTCCAGCTGTATTCCCACTCCCCATTCCAGCTGTATTCCCACTCCCCATTCCAGTTGTATTCTACCCCCATTCCAGCTGTATCCCACCCCCCATTCCAGCTGTATCCCACTCCCCATTCCAGCTGTATTCCACCCCCATTCCAGTTGTATTCCCACTCTCCACTCCAGCTGTATTCCCACTCCCGATTCCAGCTGTATCCCACTCCCCATCCCAACCACATCCCACTCCCTATCCCAGCTGCATCCTGGAAAGGAGATAGGGAAGTGTTCCCCTGTCCCCCTCCCTGGGCCACTGGAGAGGCTGGATGCTCTGGAGATGTCTCAGCATTCCCAGCATTCCCACACACAGAATTCTGCTGCTTCCAAGTACCAAAACACCCTCCCCAAGCTGGAAATCCTGGGAAAACCCTGAATTCTTCCCAGACTTAGAGCTTTTAAGGATCAGAATTCCCACAGAGACTTATCCTGGTACCCTGGGAGGTGTTCTGGGAGCACTGGGATGGAACCAGACCCCTTCCCACTGCCGGAAGGAGGGTGAGGAAGAGGGAAACAGGGATAACGGTTTAAAGAAGGAATTCCAGCCTGTGAATTCCATATCCCCCCCCTCCAGCCCTGCTCCCTGCCCCTCATCTGGGCCCAGGGAGTGGGATGCATCCCCCCATTCCCACCTCAAAGCTCTGGAAGTGGAGCCAGAGCCATTGGGCAGAGGGAAGGTGGATCCCCCATCAATCCCAGATCAAAGAACGGGAATATGGTGGGAAAAATCTCCTTAGGCCAAAAGATTCCAATCAAAGCAAAACATGGCAATTTTGAAGCTTCTCCCAGAACTCATTTCCCAGTTTTTCCACCCAAAATCTCACAGGAAGTTCCGGAGGGGTGTTGGAATTCCCACACCGCAGCCTCTGCCAGTGCCCGGCATGGATTGGGATCAGGATCTGCAGTGCCAAACCCACTCCCTTCCCAAAATTCACTGTTTGGGCCAAATCAGCCCCAAACTGCAGCATCCAGCCCTGCTGCCCCAGGGAAGGAATCTGCCTGATCCTGCCTGGAATTATACCAGGAATTAGAGTGCAGGGTATTCCCGAAATTTGGGTTTAATTATTTTTAGGAGCTTTTTCTTCCAAGGATTTGTGGGATTTGCATCTCAGCAGCTTCAACACAGAGCTGTGGGAAGCTGCAGGATTCTGTGGGATGCTGCAGGATGCTATGGAATGCTGTGGAATTCTGGGGATGCTGTGGAATGCTGTGGAATTCTGGGGATGCTGTGGAATTCTGGGGATGCTGTGGAATTCTGGGGATGCTGTCCCAGCAGCTGCTCCCTCCTCCCCCTGGCCCCCCTGGCCGTGGAACCATTTCCCTTTCCCAACATCCCGGCTCTGAGCCCAATCCTGCCCTCACCAGAGCCCCGGGAATGCAGGGTCAGGAGTTTGGGAAGCACTGACCCAGCACAGCGGGATGGGCAGGGATGGGAGAGCTGGAGGGAGCATTCCCGGGGCAGGGATCAGGCCAGAAACATCGAGGAGATGGAAAGGAGAAGTGGGATGGATGGATACAGGGATCCAGCAGGAATACAGTCAGGGATCCAGGCAGGAATATGAGCAGGGATACAGCAGGAATACAGGCAGGGATGCAGGTAGGGATACAGGCAGGGATATGGATAGGGAACTAGGCAGGAACATGGGCAGGGATCCAGACAGGGATCCAGGCAGGGATGTAGGCAGGAATATGGGCAGGGATCCAGGGAAGAATCCAGGCAGGGATCCAGAAGGGATACAGGCAGGGATACAGACAGGGAAATGGGCAGGGATCCAGGCAGGAATCTGGGCAGGGATCCAGGCAGGGATGCAGGCAGGGATATGGACAAGGATCCAGGCAGGGATATGGACAAGGATCCAGGCAGGGATATGGACAAGGATCCAGGCAGGGATA
>NW_020885170.1:11970-19162 GCF_003945725.1 Corapipo altera
GGACAAGGATCCAGGCAGGGATATGGACAAGGATCCAGGCAGGGATAGGGCAGGAGAAGGCAGGTTTGTGCTTCAGCCCCCCCAGTTCCCGGAGCCTGGAGCTGGAGCGGGGGCTGCAGCTCCTGCCCTGGCTCCCACCCCAGTGCCACTGCCGTGCCCGGAATTCCAAGCAGGCTCAGCCCAGCCCAGATGCCGGGCGGACACTCCAGGCGGACAAGCCAGGCTTTATTCCCTGCTCCATCCCAGCCTGGCACGGGCCTGGGGACACAGACCCCGCTCTGTTCCACCCCCGGCATCCCGGGATGCAGCCCCAGACACCGGGAATGGCACAGGCCGGGAGCATCCCAGGATGCAGCACCACAGCTGCTGGGAGGCCAGGGCTCTCCCAGTCTTTGGATCAGGGGGAGGAAAACACACCTCTCCCAGGTTTTGGGTTAAGGGAAGGGAATTGCAGCTCTCCCAGCCCTTGGACTAAGGAAGGTGCAGCTTTTCCAGGCCCTGGATTAAGGGAAGGGAATTGCAGCTCTCGCAGCCCCTGGAATAAGGAAGGAAAAGGCAGCGCTGCAGCGCTTTGGGCGCTTTCCAAAATAGCTGCTACCGGGAAAAAAAAGCAGGAAAGCAAGCCAAGGGCCTATGACAAATCCTCCCTACGCAGCTCCCGGAGCCGCTGCCAGAGGAGCCACGGTCGCTCCGGAGGGATGGGCTGGAGCCATGGTTGCTCCATAGGGATGGGCTGGAGCCACGGCTGTTCCATAGGGATGGGCTGGAGCCATGGCTGCTCCATAGGGATGGGTTGGAGCCATGGTTGCTCCACAGGGATGTGCTGGAGCCATGGCTGCTCCATAGGGATGGGCTGGAGCCATGGTTGCTCCATAGGGATGTGCTGGAGCCATGGCTGCTCCATAGGGATGGGTTGGAGCCATGGTTGCTCCATAGGGATGGGCTGGAGCCATGGCTGCTCCATAGGGATGGGCTGGAGCCATGGTTGGTCCATAGGGATGGGCTGGAGCAATGGCTGCTCCATAGGGATGGGCTGGAGCCATGGCTGGTCCATAGGGATGGGCTGGAGCAATGGCTGCTCCATAGGGATGGGCTGGAGCCATGGCTGGTCCATAGGGATGTGCCAGAGGGACCCGGCACCCTGTGTCCTGAGGGGGTGAAAGCCAAAACTTATGGACAAGGGAGGACTGCTCCAGAACACCCCAGATTCCCAAACACCCCACACTCCTGAACACCTCACATTCCTGAACACCCCACACTCCTGAACACCCCACACTCCTGAACACCC
Organism: Corapipo altera; assembly: GCF_003945725.1. NCBI lineage: Eukaryota > Metazoa > Chordata > Aves > Passeriformes > Pipridae > Corapipo > Corapipo altera. The sequence continues at coordinate 13,259 of NW_020885170.1, forward strand.
CACACTCCTGAACCTTCTCACAGAGGAGGGAAATCAGGGAGGTGATGTGCCTTGGGAAGCACAGACATCCCAGGATACACAGCAGAGATGGCTCCTACAAAGCCACCCCGGAGGCAGCTGGAATGGTCCCTCATCCCAGCACCCCCAAAACCGCTGGAGTTGGGGGAGGGGCAGGTCTGGGAGGTGCCAGGCAGCAGCATCCCACCGTATCCCACAGAATCCTGACGCTGGGATGCAGGCGGGGGGTGCTTGTCCCCAACCAGGTGGGGAGTGGGGCAGGGACGAGCCACCCTCCATCCCCATGGGCACCTCTGACCCCACTGTCCAAGGAGTGCCAGGCGGGAATGCAGGGTGGGAATGCAGGGTGGGAATGCAGGGTGGGAATATGGGGTGGGAATATGGGGTGGGAATGCCAGGGCTGCACTCACATTCCGCCGATGGACACGGTGGCACAGGTGCGCTCGGAGAAGGCGGGCACGGTCTCGGTGGCACTGCTGGCAGGGCGGATGTAATCCACGGACACGTTCACCTGGAACCACAGGGACACGTCAGGGAGGCCGGATCACCCCTTCCCCCCTGTGCCCAAACCCCCTGGAATCAGCCAGCCAGCCCCTCATCCTCCCTGTGTTCGAATTCCCTGGAATCAGCCAGCCAGCCCCTCATCCTCCCTGTGTTCGAATTCCCTGGAATCAGCCAGCCAGCCCCTCCACCTCCCCCTGCCCAGGGCACAGAGCTGTTTGCTGGTGGCTGTTGGGACTGATGGAGCTTCCAGGGACATTAAACCTGCAGGGAGGACAAGCCCTGCCTGGGATCCTGGCACAGGCACTGGCACTGCCCGGTGTCCCCGTGGAGGGCTCGGGACAAGCACTGCCACCACTCCAGTGTCCCCAGACAGGGACAGGAGGAACAGCAGGTCCTGGGGACCTCTCTGGGGGGCAGATCCTGCTGAGCTGGGGCTTGGGATGAGCTGGGAGTGCAGGGATCATGGAATCATGGAATGGTTTGGGTGGGAAGGGACCTTAAAGCCCATCCAGTGCCACTCCTGCCATGGGCAGGGACACCTTCCACCAGCCCAGGTTGCTCCAAGCCCCATCCAACCTGGCCTTGGACACTTCCAGGGATCCAGGGGTAGCCACAGCTTCTCTGGGAAACCTGGACCAGGGCCTCCCACCCTCCCAGTCAGGAATTCCTTCCCAGTCTCCCATCTCTCCCTGCCCTCTGACACTGGGAAGCCATTCCCTGTGTCCTGTCTCTCCATGCCTTGTCCAAGTCCCTCTCCAGCTCTCTTGGAGCCCCTTTAGGCACTGGAAGGTCTCCTTAGAGCCTTCCCTTCTCCAGCACCTCCTGGCCATCACCTCCTCAGCAGCTCCCAGCACCACACCCCACATCCGACGGCACCATTTCCATGCCAGTCCCACCCAATCCCACAGCTCTGCCTCCCCAGGGAAGCTCCATCCTCCCTGGTCAGCGGGAGGAGGCTGCGGCTGCCTTGGTCTGGGGACATGAGGTGACACAGGGGTGACACAGGGGTGACCCAGCGATCCCTGGGGACATCCTGGAGCTGCCTCCCGCCGCCCCGGGGCTGGATTTGGGCACTATGGATTTTTTTCCAGGCACGGCACCGTGCCCGTTCCGCACGGCCGGCGCTCGCTCCGGCAGCTTGAGCCAAAGGGAGCCAGACAGGCGAGGCAGGAGTGTCCCTAACCCCCTTCAAAGCCTCGGCTCATCCCGAAAATCACTTATTAAACGAACATAAAGACGCAGAAAAGGTCGGAGCGCTGGCAGGGCGCCGGAGCCGAGGCTTTTCCGCAGCGGAGAGGGGGCTCCGGCAGGAAAGAGCCAATTAAGGGGAGCGGTTAAAGCGATTCCTCGCAGCAAAGCTCGTGTCAGAACCACTGGAGGGGAAAAAGAGACGCCGATTACTCCGAGAGGCAGGTTGGGAATTCAGCCGCTCCGGGGCTCTCACGGTGTCTGGCTCAGGAGCGGCTGGCACGGGAAACACCTGGCTCGGGAGAGGGGACGGGGGATCCTATGGCTTGGGGGGGATCCTGGATTGACACCGGGAGGGGAGGAGCAAGGAGGGATTGGGATGGGGATGGGGATGGCATGGGATGGCATGGCATAGGGATGGCATGGCATGGGGATGGGATGGGATGGGATGGGATGGGGATGGGGATGGCGATGGGGATGGGCATGGGGATGGGATGGGATGGGATGGGGATGGTTTGGGATGGGGATGGGGATGGGGATGGGGATGGTTTGGGATGGGGATGGGATGGGATGGGATGGGATGGGGATGGCTTGGGGTGGGGATGGGATGGGGTCAGCCCTCAGCCCACAGCAGGGATGTGCCGTGTCATGTCTCATGTCCTGTTCATTCCACTGCCAAGGGTCGGTTGGTGCTGGATGTGCCCAGGGGCAGGAAGGCTCCACAGACTCATCTGGACAGGCCGGACCCGTGGGACAAGATCAGTGGGATGAGGTTCAACAAGGTCAAGTGGAGCACTGGGACAGGCGGCCCAGGGAAGCTGTGGCTGCCTCTGGATCCCTGGAAGTGTCCAAGGGCAGGTTGGACGGGGCTTGGAGCAACCTGGGATAGTGGAAGGTGTCCCTGTCCATAGTAGGGGTGGGAGTGGATGACCTTGAGGATCCCTTCCCACCCAAACCATTCCATGAGTCCACGATGTGCCGTGTCCCACCCTTGGGTCACACCAACCCCATGGAACACTCCAGGCTGGGAAAGCGGTTGGAAAGCTGCAAAAGGAGCTGGGGGTGCAGAGACCACACCCAGGAGCACCCAACCACAGAGTCGGGTCCATCCAACACCAGATGTGCCACTGTCACCGTCACCATCACTGTCACCTTTATTGTCACCATCACTGTCACCGTCACCCCACAGTCCCACAGTTTCAGCATGGGGGGACATAAAGCAAAGAATTCCCGGGTGCTGAGGGTGATGTGGCCACAGAGGGGTCAGGAGGGCAGGAGGGGGTGGTCGGGGCCGGGGTGGGTCCCCCCTGCACCCCTGAGACCCCCCCGGGCCCTGTTCCCCCAGTGCAGCCGCTGTCGGTGCCGGCCGTGCCTGGGCGGGTTTCCAAGGTCAGCTGCAGTCAGGGTGGATTAAATCACTCCGCCAGCTCCGCTCCCGGGAGCACATCCAGCCCCAGGAGGAGCAGCACCACACGGAGCCCTGGCTTTGTGCAGCCTCCGTGCAGCCACCGCACTCAATGTCACCCACCCGGCCCCGGCACACCCGGCCCACACTTGGGATCCTGGAATCCTGGGGCTCCCCGGAACCAGCCAGCCCAGAATCACAGTCCCTGGAATCCTGGGGCTCCCCGGGACCAGCCAGCCCAGAATCACAGTCCCTGGAATCCTGGGGCTCCTCAGGACCCACCAGCCCCCATGGGGGTTCCTGGAATCCTGAAGCTCCTCCGGACTCACCAGCCCAGAATGGGGGTCCCTGGAATCACTGGGGCTCCCCCAGATCTGCCAGCCCCTCGCTGGGGTCCCTGGGATCCCCAAGATGTGGCCCCCACCAAGGTGTCCCCAGCATCAGATTCCCAAGGAGGTGGTTCCCAGCACATGGTCCCCACATTGTCCCCAGTTGGTCCCAATGAGGTGGGGACACCCCTAGAGCCCCCCAGTGCCCCCCAGCCCGTGGTGTGGTGTCCCAGTTCAGTCCCAGTTTGGGCTGGGGGGACTGGATCCCTGCTCCAGCCTCGGCACCCCACAGCAGAGGTGGATGTGACCCCACTGGATGTGGGACAGGGGTTGGGGTGCACCCCCCTCCAGGGAAGGACTGGAAGGGAGGGGCTCATGCCCCTGGGAGGGACTGGCCCGGGGGGCACAGAGGGGGCAGCCCCACCTTTGGGTGCCCTGGGCTGGGGCAGGGGGGGCTCTGGGACGTACCAGTGACATCCCTCGGTATTCCCACCTGTCCAGGGGCTTGGAAGGGCCCACCCCCTCCCGCGGGGACACGGGGGGGCCCGGGGGGGGCCCGGGTGGGCGCAGATGGGGGGTGGGTGGCAGCCCAGACCTGCCGGGCTATAAATACCCGGAACGCCCGCGGATCTCCCGGCCCGGCGCCGTCACCCGCTCCAGGGAGTATTTTTACCTCCCTGGCAGCTCGTGCCGGGTGGCAGGAACAGGGGGGGGGGCCGGGGGGGTTAGGGGAGGGTGGGTGCCCCATGTCTGCCTCCGAGGCCGGGAAGAGGTTCCCGGAGACCTGCGGGGGGGGGGGGGGGGCAATCTGGGAACACGGGTGGGGATCAGGAGTCTGGGGGACACACGATGGGAAAACCTCACTGGGAATGTGACACGAATCCCGGTGGGATGAGAGGATGCAGGAGGCACAGCAGGGGCAGCAGGACCCTCGGGGGGGCAGATCCGGGGACATGTTTTCCCTCTGGAGCAGCAGTTTCCCTCCCGAGGCTCATCCCAGGCTCCCCACACATCCTGCTGCAGGGAGGGGGCTTTCCTGGGAATGGCAAGCAGGAGCCGGCCCCACCGAGCTCTCCCCTAACCCCCTGCAGCTCTGCATCCTCCCATCATCCCTCCTGGAAAAGGTCGGGCTGAGGTAGGGGGATGCTCCACCACAGCCCCCACGGAGCCCCCCGCGCCTCCAGCATCGCCGGGAGCGGAGCCGGCGGATCCCGGAGCTCCGAACTCCCTCCTGCCTCCGGCTCCAGGAGCAGCCGGAGGGGCCACGGAGCCCCCCGAGCTGAGCCCCGGGGCAGGATCGACCTCTCCGGGGCGGGGTAACCATGGAAGTGCCTGGCTGGGAAGCGTCGGGAGGAGGGAGAGAAGTGCAGGGAGAGGAAACATCCCTGAATTTCGGATCATTACACCGGGAATGATCCCATTTGCCTCTTCCCCCTCCCCTGCTGTCAGGGAGCCAGCCCAGCCCACTGCAGCTCCCCCCCTGCTCCGCTGCAGCCGCACGCGCCGCTGATTCCAAGCACAGCACAGGCGGGAAAACATCTCTCCCAGTTGGGCTCCGAGCAGCCAAATCCTCCCCAGCAGCCAAATCCTCCCCAGTTCCACCCGTGGAAGCAGCGGATGACGCAGCCCGTTCCCGTGACGCTCCAGAGCCGGAGCCCTGCAAAGCCACCCCGGCACCGGCACATTCCAAGGCACAGGATCCCTGCTCCCGGCACGGCGCAGCTTCCCCAGGGATGAATCCCCTCTGTCCCCATCCCCGGCCGCACCAGAAAGTGGGATCTTCCCAAAAACCCCTCCGGAGAGGCCCTGCCGTGCCAGGCTCTCCCAGAGCTCCCAAGCTCCAGGAACACGCAGGAAAAATTGTCCATCATTCCAAAAATCAGCCAAAGTCCTGTTCCTCCAGGAATGTTTTCCCTGGTCCAACGCATCCCTTGTTTTTTCCCAGGTCTGAGCTCTCGCAGGGCTGGCACTGAGAGTGCTGCTACTGGTAACCCCAAAAGGAGCATTCCTGGAAGCATCCCAGGAAGCATCCTGGCACCTCGGAGGGGAACAGACACAGGTGGATGCACGGGAAAACTGCCAGGAAACCCCCGGCTGCTGCTTTCCAGGTCTGCCAGAGCTGGTTCTGGGCTCGTGGCACTGCGGATGAGCGGCATTCCCAGTTGGAAACAGCCTTCCCGAGAGGGAAGGGATAGGGATGGGAAATGGGGATGTGACACAGGGATGGGGCATGGGATGGAACACAGGGATGGGGATGGGGCATGGGGGATGATGGGGCATGGGGATGGGACATAGGGATGGGGCACAGGGGTAAGGACACAGGAATGGGGCACAGGAATGGGACACAGGGATGGGACACAGGGAGAGGACACAGGGATGGGACACAGGGATGGGGCACAGGGATGGGACACGAGGAGAGGACACAGGAATGGGACACAGGGATGGGACACAGGGAGAGGA
>NW_020885170.1:19172-21513 GCF_003945725.1 Corapipo altera
CATTTATCCCGGAGCTCTCCGGTGCTGGCTCCCTCCATGCGAGCCATTAATCCCCCAGTTAATTAGGGAAGAGCCCCGATCCATCTCCTGCACCACAGCAATTATCCGGAGCCGCTGCCCGGCGGAGAGCGATCGATGTGGGCAGGATCCGGCCCTTCCCGCCACGCTCCACAGATTTATTCCACAAATCCATAGCAGCCCAACGCCAGCGGTTGCTGCGGGGGGGCCGCGGCCTCCGGTTCATCCCGAGCCACTGGGCAAATTCCAGAGCACTGGGAAGGACGTGGTGGAGCCAGGAGAGGCTCAGGCACGAGAGCCAAAAACCCTGAATCTGCTCTTTGGGTGCCATAAAAATCCCAGCCTGGAAACTTCCCTCTGCTTGGATGAAAGGGCGAGAGGGAAAATGTGTTACACTCCATCTCTTCCCAGGGACAGGGAATACAGAGGTGGTTTCCCACATCCCAGCTCTTCCAACACAAACAGAAGGAGAAGGGGACACTGCAGCCACAACAGGGATATTTCATCCTCATCCTCCCCTTGGTGCTTCCTCCAGAGGGAATTATTTCAGGAAACAATGGCAGGGGATTATTGCTACTGCAGACCCAGGGGATACCATCAGTTCCCTGGAATGGGGCAGGAACCCAGGGCAGGCAAATCTCCCAGGAATCTCAGGACTTCCCAGAACAGCCTCAGGGACCCAGGGCAGGCTGGGCTCCCTGGAATCCCAGGACTCCCTGGAATCCCAGAGCTCCCCAGAGTTTCAGGGCTCCCCAGGTCACCCTCCAAAGGCCCCAAGTGCTGGAGTTGTGCCACAGGCAGCGCTCCCAGGGATCCCAGGCCCACCCACTGGATCTCCCTGCCAGCAGCCAGAGCTCTGGCATTGGCAGCTCCCTGCCAGGGTGGGATTGGGGTGGGAAAAGTGGGATTTTGCCCCAGGATTAGTGCTGGCAGGGAGCTGAGAGAAGGCAAGGCTGAAGGACCCCTGGGCTCGGTGCTGCTGTTTTGGGGGGTCACTGGCCCCCCAGCAGCCACTCTGGGGACAGGGACAGTGACAGAGCTGGGGACAGCAAATCCTGTTCCAACACGGCACAGGGACAGTGGACAGAGGAAAACTGGTACCAGTAACACTGGGGTGGTTCAGACTGGGAGAGCACCAAGGTGCCAGGACCCTCCAGAACCACCTGAAATTCCATTCCAGACTCCAGTGCTCCCACCACAAATCCCGACAACACCCTCCACCCGCTTTCAACTCCGAGAATCACCGGATTTCCCACGAGAAAGGTCTCACAAGCTGCTGTTTTCCCCCTCCCGTGTTTTTTCGGAATGCCCAGGCGGGGCTCCGAGCTGGAAAGATGCAATTAGGCACCGAAGGAGCCCTCGCCGAGCAGCAGCGATGGCCTCGCCATGGAGGGAATTGATTTTATTTGACCATTTTATGAGCACTGGAAAATTGCATCCGGAGCGTGCGCTCCGGTAGTTAATCCATTCCTCATTCCCTGAATTGAGCTAAACCAGCCTGGAAAAATATGCCGGGGAAACAAAGGGAGAAGCAACGAGGCATTCCTGGGAAAGGGGGATCACAACCCTACAAAGGGTGCTCCAGATTTGGGTGCACCCCGGAATTCCCTGCGAAGAGCCTCGGGGTTGCCCATATGGATTCCCACAAAAACAGCAGCACCAGCACTGGCGGGTCCTGGACCCTCGAGAGGACTCCTGGAGTCACCACTGGCCCTGTCCCCTTTCTTATCCCCTCGTGCCCTCTCTTGTGCCCTCATCCCCTCCCTCATCCCCTCCCTCCATACCTTCTTCCCGATGAGCTTCTTGCGCAGGAATTCCCGGGCCTCGAACATGTAGGGAATGTCATAGAGGGGTCTCAGCTTCCGGTTCTTGTCCTGCTGGGGGGCAGAGAGGGGAGAGATCAGAGGAGCCCCCCTGAACGCCCCTGTGATCAGCATCGCTCCCCCACCTCTCCCAGAGGTGCCCACCCGTTCCCACACCCCGGGTTGGGCTCCCCAAGCTCCCGAGGGGGATCCTGGGATAACCCAAATGTCCCCAGGAGGATGTGCCAGCAGCCTGGAGGTGCCAGGTTGGGCTGCTCCAAGCGGCAGCTCCGTAAGGAGAAGGGATGATGGGGAATTTGGGGTGGGGGTGGTCAAGGGGGATAAACCCCCAGCCCCTGCTCAGGGGTGTCTGATGGAGATCAAATCCCTGCAAAGGCTGAGAAAAAAGGGGAGTTTTCCAACAGAAACGGCAGCGGGGATTCAACCCAACGGAGTTCAACGCAACCCCATGTGACCCACAGTGACCCAACACAACCCAACGTGACCCAACCCAACCCACC